>NC_065525.1:41296278-41297904 GCF_006386435.1 Epinephelus moara | reverse complement strand
TAGCCACAACTTCAGCATCTCGCCGTCCGACAAAGGCAGCCTATGAAAGCTGTACGGGGTGTTGCGCGACATCTTGTTCTTGCAATTCAGATAAGCACAAACACGAACCATTGTTTTCAATCGATGCAGTAAAACTCTCAGCTGTACTCCGGGACAACCAGCGCCACTTGGAGCGACGCTCTGCATGGCTCCTCTGTTTTCTTCCGGCAACAAGCAAAGCTCTTGTGAGATGACGTCACACAGCCCAGAGGTAAGGGAAACGCTTAATNGAAGAAGAGAAGACATCCAATCCCGAAACACCTCTTCCTCAAGAAAACGGCTGTCCCACGAGTAGAGAGAGCTACAGACACAGTGGAGCAAAGCTCTCGCGAGATGACATCACACAGCCCAGAGGTAAGGGAAACGCTTAATATGCTATTTACAGAGATAGCACTGGCGATCTGAACCGGTCAGTGGCGAAAAAAAGCACTTTTAATGCGCAAAATTATACGGGACGCATTTGCCCCCGTTACTGTTTTAGCTTGTTTCACGGCTCCTGGTTGCATCCACCTTCCTCAATACTGAACCAATTGTAGAACAAGTTGTACCTATGAATCATACGCACACATACACATGGGGAAATAGGGCCCAGGTTGAAAAATACCTAAGTTATCCTTTAAGCATGGCAAAAACCACTACAAGTCTGGAGATGTGGAAAGTTTCAGCTATGTCAGCATCTTGATCTGATAGCTCCGTAGATTGTGGCAGAAGACGCAGCAGCAGCACTGTGAGTTGAGAAGTGGAGGGAAAGTGTGATGACGTGACGTCACATAGGCGACATGTAGTCTCCGTTGTTTCCACAGCCTTTAACTGAAGAATCATACAATAAACTGTCAAACTCTTAACATGAAAAAATATTATTTAGACCCACACAAAACATTTGTGTAATCAAAGGCATTTAATGACTGGGACCAGAAAATAATAATTTTCTCTCCATTGACTCCCATTCATATTTTCCGAGCCTAGAGGTCCGATGGGGGTCTACCAGAAGGGGCGTGACTTACGAGCTCTATACTGTGGTAACAAATGTTTGCAGTTGACTGGTTATCAAAAACATTTTTGCAGCGTGTGTTTGACGGAGCAAAACTGTGTCTTTTCCATATTTGTTAAGACAATACTTCTTTTGTAAACATCATGTGTGGGGATATTTCAGGTTTGTACTGTGGTCAGACAGATAATGAAGCAGCTGTGGCTGTAAGATAACTTCACTGGAGCCAAAATTAGAATTGGACCGACTCTTATAATCACCTGCCATCATCATCTGTTTGCATTCCCAAAATGAGGCCATGTTCTTTTTTTAATTTATTTATTTTTTTATACAATTTGACACCCTTCTGCAAAATACTGTATTTTCTGTAACACACACCCAGTGTGTGTGTGTGCTGTTTTTTAAGGGGATGGGATGGTGTTACAGAAGGTGCACATAAAGTTTCCTCGTCGTGTAAAGTCTGTATCAATCAGTTTTAACATGAACACATATAACATGACTATACTCTAACATTTAAATAATTTAACATGGTCAGCAATGTCTCCACTGTTTGATGAGGGACATGTTGGGATTGTAGTGTGTGTGTGTGTGTGTGTGGG
>NC_065525.1:41293910-41296189 GCF_006386435.1 Epinephelus moara | reverse complement strand
GGGGGTGGTGGGGGGGGGGGGGGGGGGGGGGGGGGGGGGGGGGGGGGACCATCGGACATTATTGGCCTCGACAGCTCTGGAGCAGAGCCCAGCCGTGAGCCACGTTAACTGATGTGTCAGGTGTTGGCATTTTTTTCCTGCCGTCTTGCCTCGGTTCAGATCAGCAGATAAGTCAGGCCGAGCCAAGCCGTACCAGGCCGGACCTTTTCCCCTCAGCTGCGTTCAGAACACCAGCCGCTGAACTGGCCCTTCGTCAGAGCGTCGATTGTCCCCCACCAGCCTATGTTTGGGTTAGGGTTAGGGTTAGGGTTAGCGACAAGTTGGGCAAGTTTCACTAAAAATACTGTACAGAAACAATGTTAATACAATCTTATAAAGGAGACTGATTCAAAACCCTTATGTTAAATATTTACTTTGATTAATCATTTGGAAATTAACATCTATAACCCAACAACTGCTTCCCTCTGATGGGCTCATTTATTTTTCTAAATGTCAGTGTAGCTGCAGCTCAAACTGATTTTATTGCTGTACAAAGACAAATCTACATCAGGCTCATGTAGCATCTGTTATTGCTGCAGCGAGTGACTTCAGTCCTGAGATGATCAGTGTAACTACATCATTCACCAGCGCATCGTAGAGAAGAACAATCCCACTCCATTGTATTGATCAATCTACAGCACTTCCACGCCACGCTCCGCTGCCTCCTTCCCATTCACAAATGGATCAACTGTTGTAACGTTCAGCTGCTTTGCACTCACACAGCAGCAGGAAGAATTCTGTTTTACAAAAAGCTTGATTGGGCGCAAACTGCAAATGTTTCCACACTGTGGGTTATCATAGTCCTGTCACAGGTACAGAGAGGTAATGATGAGGGGGAGGTAATGAGGAAGACGGCCTGATTGTTTGCATGGCAAAGAGCACTTAAATTATTTCAAGTATCAGTTTCCAAGCTAAATAAATTCTATGTTCCTGTCAGTTCTGTTGGAATCATAACCACTGATCTACATGTTAGAAAAGATGAGTTGGTGCCAGTTAAATGGCTTCAGACCTTAACAACTCCCCACCACAGCATGCTGACCATGTATGATGGGCCATCATCACACACAGACACTCAGCTTTTAGTTTATATTATGTTCAGAGTTTATATTCATGTCAGATGAACAGTGTCTGAATTACACCACACTTTTTTAAACAAAGTCCTTAAATGTTGGAGACAGAAATGAACTGGAGGAGTTTTTTCTCTTGTGCCACTCGCTTCAGGTGCTCAGAGCTGCTGTAGTCTGATTTGTGGTGTAAAAACATGATTTGATTCAGGAGAGTGTGGCGTGGACTCAAAACATGAGGTTAAACAAAGCTGTATACTGGTCAGTCTGAAGAAATCAAGTAAAAACAGGAGCCACTGAGTGACAGAAGGAACAGACAGAGAGCTTGAACAGAAAAGTAAAGTGCAACAAGAGACAATCTGACAAATGACCAATAGCTGCTGAGAGGCTGGTTTATATAAACACTGGGGTTGATTAGAGGCAGGTGTGCAGGTGGGTGTGGCCTAATGTGGGAATGAGAGGCAGGTGTGCAGGTGGGTGTGGCCTAATGTGGGAATGAGAGGCAGGTGTGCAGGTGGGTGTGGCCTAATGTGGGAATGAGAGGCAGGTGTGCAGGTGGGTGTGAAGATCAGGTGTGTGGGAAAGAAAGGAAAATCCAAAGCCGAAGGGAAGGACAGAGAATGTGTCCTCATGACATGATATAACCTTAATTTATGCAGCACCAAGTGCTTCACAATAAGGCCATCATTATGCATCGAGTGCTTCACATGGAAAACAGACAGAATGGACATAAAATAGGTCAACAAAACGTTCAGCTCAGAGCCCTGCATGGGTGAAAACCAGCATCCAACCATACTCATAAAGCTCAGCACCAGAACCGACCAGTTACCCATCATTATGTCTGAGTCACAGCCTTTGCTTTTAACTCGTTCCGAATTGCTTCTGAAGTGTCCATGCTGTGTTTTGGTCCATGCTGGACGGAGCCTTGCTGGCCGGACAGCTCCCTCTCTCCCTGGAGAGGAACTGACGTGATCGTATTTCATGTGTCAAAAAAATGGCTGATTGATGGTATATTTACAGAGACTGAATTAATTAAAGGGCCAGTGTGTAATATTTGGCATGGTTTATTGTCAAATCTGAATCTGAATCTGAATATTCTACCCATTAATATGTTTATATAAGTGTATAATCGCTATAAAATAAAATTCGTTTGGTTTTCGTAGCCTTATAATTATG
>NC_065525.1:41289168-41293460 GCF_006386435.1 Epinephelus moara | reverse complement strand
AGTGTGTGTGTTACGCTAGAAGAGTCAGAGTTTGGGACGGAGTCTTTTACCCCCTGGAGTGTTACCGGAGTTTTTGGAGTGCTCAAATAAACGGGCCTTTTTCCTGAACGCTACTCTGGTCTCCTGCTCGTGAGGGATCCATTACAATATCGTAACATGGTTTAGATTTCTAAATAAATATTCACCTCGTCGCTAGATAGACCTACTCCTGAAAAACTTGTGTCTGTGCAAGGCTTTTTGTCCCTACAAGGCCACCGTCATTTACCCGACGGGAGGGGTGAGCAGAGAGACCTGCAATCTAGAATTTGACCACTGATGTCACTGTTTTCAACCCATTTTACACACTGGCCCTTTAAAACTGTCATTTTCTCTTTTCGAAGGCGGTTCCCTGTGGAACTTTAATATTAATTATAATTTTCATTTAATATAGTTTTTTGATAATTCCTGATAGATATATAAAAGCTTTTTAGGCTGTTGAACCTGCAGAGGTCTGGAGGAAAATAAGAGAACTGGAGCTCGTGCTTAAATTTGAGATGAGAAGAGTAAACACTGGAAAAACACTCAAGCAGTCAAATGACCAAAATGTGCTTCTTGATCAAACTGCTGTGATTAGACTGTCGGATTACTCAACAAGCCATCAGCTTTAAAAAGACCTGAAGCATTTTCTTTCCTCCTGATGATCCATTTCCAGAGTGCACATGCATGTACCTACACACACGGACACACACAGACTCTCAAACACTCAGGAAACACTCAGCACCACAGACCCGAACACGAGGCCCTCATTAATCTTTCACCATCATGAATACAGAATGCAAACACAAGCACGCTGACACACACTCATTTACAGTCCCGCCGTTCTTGGAGATGATTCGATGTCCTGAGAGCCCATCATTAGATACACAGCTTCATCTGAACACAGTCCTGGGGATGAATAATGATGCAGCGGTGCGAGCACTTGGTCTGCGCCGAGCAGCAGCTCAGCTTACTTTCACAGAGCGTGTTAGGGTAGTCAGCATTTATCTTGTCACTGGACCACCCTGCTCCAAACACAAACCAACACTTATTTACATCAGTGTACATGTGAGGAGCTTTACTGACTACATTTACTGCCTCAGCACTTACCTTTAATGTTCCTCTGCACCAGTACTTCCTTAAACTTAACCCTCGTACTAAAACTTGGTCCATCCAGTGTTTCTAGGGTCACACTGACTAAACTTCAGCCGAGGACTTTGAGATGGAGACAAGCAGCTTATCATCGAAAATGAGCCTATCACAGATGACATTGGGTGAGAGGCAGGGTTCACCCTGGACAGGTCACCAGACTATCACAGGACTGACACATAGAGACAGACAACCATTCACACTCACATTCACACCTACAGACAATTTAGAGTCACCAATTAACCTGCATGTCTTTGGACTGTGGGAGGAAGCTGGAGCACCTGGAGGAAACCCACGCTGACATGGGGAGAACATGTCGGAGCACCTGGAGGAAACCCACGTTGACACGGGGATAACATGTCGGAGCACCTGGAGGAAACCCACGCTGACATGGGGAGAACATGTCGGAGCACCCGGAGGAAACCCACGCTGACACTGGGAGAACATGCCGGAGCACCTGGAGGAAACCCACGCTGACACAGGGAGAACATGTCGGAGCACCCGGAGGAAACCCACGCTGACACTGGGAGAACATGTCGGAGCACCTAGAGAAAACCCACGCTGACATGGGGAGAACATGTCGGAGCACCTGGAGGAAACCCACGCTGACGCTGACATGGGGAGAACATGTCGGAGCACCTGGAGGAAACCCACGCTGACACGGGGAGAACATGCAAACTCCGCACATAAGGACATCACATGGAAAGAAGTTATTAGACCAATATGGAAGGGAGAGTAAATTTTCATTTTGTGGGGGAATATCCCTCGACTTTTACTCTTCCTTTAACCTTAACAAACTGGATCCTTATTCTGTCCAAACTGATCTCACTTCACTTTAAAGGTTGAAAACTCAAGGAGGTTCTCAAAGGGTACTGAGCAATTACACACACACACACACACACGCACACACACACACACACACACTGTGTCTGTGTAACCTGGACTCAGTGGGAGGCGGGTTTTGAAGATTTCTTATTTGTATTTCAAGGTTGCGCCCTGCTCACATTGCTGGAGGGCACCATCTTTGTGTTGACGACACAGCGGAGCTCAGCGTGGAAACAGCGGAGCCACTCCGGTGCAGAATGAGCAGCAACATGAAAAGCAGCTGTTAGTTATGGATGTCTAATAGTAAATGCAGATAATTCTTGACACTTCTGTAATGAGCGAAGGACATCTGCTTCAGAGGACTTCACCACAAAGTTTGCTGCTTAAATTAAAACTTAAACCATGTTATTACCTGAGAGATGTGAAATGATTTCCAGTTATTGCACCCAGTTTCATTTCCAGTATTTTTTTAGGCTTTAGAAAATCTTCCGTGGCAGTAATTCAAGTAAAGATTCCATTATTACCTCCCACATTTTTTGGATAAATGTTGGTTGTTAGCTTTCAGATTTGCCATAACTTCCTTTTGTGTTCCTCTGCTCGACGTACACTTTGATTTTCTCCTTCAGGCAACAGAAACAGCTGCTGTGGTGGAAGCTATAGACGAAAGACAAACTTCAAGTTTTAATTTGGCAAAACAAGAAGTTGCAAACAAATGTTTTCAGGGCAATAAATTTCATTATCTTGTGCAAACAAAACATGGTGGTTTGAGGGTAATTCATTAATTCTACAATGATACTTGTCTGAAGCAAACACGGCTTTATTAAACTTTTCACTTATGCCAACTTTTCTAATATTGTACAAATCTTCCAGATGCAGTAAACACCATCAATCTTATGCTCCAAGCAGGTTAAAGAAAAAAAAATACCAACAAATACAGAAACCATCTGAGGCCAGCAGCGGCAGCAGCAACAATCGTGTCTGTATCCAGTGAAACAAAAAGTCACGGCTGAACTGAGAGAAAACTCAGACTGTGGTGCATCATCTGGTTCCTTCTGCTGCGGGCGCTCGCTCGCGTCATTTTGTAACTTTTAAATGTGGCACAGCTGTTGAAGCTAACAAAACTCCTCAAGTGTGTAAAGAGGTGATTAAATACACTTGTCTTCTTTATAAGGCTCTCCAACATGAGACTGAGTTCATCTTCATTCATTGATCCCCGGGGTCGTTTAAATGAAAACGCTGAAAATGGGTCATTACGGCAGCACAGACGTGAGTTAAAAACTGAAGAGGAATAAAAAAAAAAAAAGACTTAAGAAAAAAGGTTTCTGTGATGTTAATAAAATGTTAAAAGGTCTTTCTAATGGAGAAATGGCTACTGCTGTATGTTCTACATATTTAATCACCAAGAACTTAGAACTTATTATTTGAACTTGAAATTACAATTCTTTATAATCATAGACCTGTACAGGAAGTGTGTTTGCAGAGTGCACGACATTGGCTGGTGCAGGGGCTGAACTTTGATTTCAAAGGTGGGGTGNTCAAAGGGGGGGGGGGGGGGGGGGCAGTTAGTTCATTCATTCATACATTACCAGAAATATGTACACACATAAATCCACGGATAGAATACTCACATGCAGGCAGCGGGTGAGAACAACAATCTATTCTTTATTTTTCAGAATAAACCAAAGTAAAAACATGTGTAGTGCATGTGTAATATTTTGACGGTTCCTTTTATTTTGAAAGTCAATGACACAAGTGTAACCTTTGACCCCGTGGTCACACTGGTCACCGACGTGGAGGACTCCAGCCATGAAACTTTGCAGCCCGAGGATGAGGTGGCAGCCTACATGGAGTTCAAGACACCCAAGGAGGATCCTTTGGAGGTTTGATGGTGGTGGAAGGAGCATGCTAACATGGCAATCAACCTGGCAGTGATTGAATGTTTTCACCATCCAGTCAGAGAGACGTCCAATTCAAGAACGGAGAACCAGCTTAATGTGAGGGACTGGAGCCTGGGGTCCATGTCATTGGTCTGACAGCCCATTAGTTTGACATCCCGTTAGTCCGACTGTCTGCGGTGCTGAACGGCTCGCGGCAGGCGTATGGTGCGCCGCGACCGGCTCTGGGTCAGCTGGGAAAGGCTTGAGGCGGAGCAGGCTCACAGCTTATGTGTTTGTCACTTTCTTTTTCATTTTAACCCACACCATGATCTTTTCCTGACCCTAACCAAGTGGTTTTTGTGCCTAAACCTAACCAGACCTTAACCACAGGGCATCATGATGATTTCGGAACAACGGCACTTCGGA
>NC_065525.1:41264160-41288356 GCF_006386435.1 Epinephelus moara | reverse complement strand
GGTTGAGATGTGGTTTAAAGTGTAAAAAATACACCTGGTCGCCCAGCCTCTCAGGATACCTTGTGTCAGAGTTGCATGTACCCCATGCACACCGTTTGACCATTTTTAAACTTCAAATCTCAGAAAAAGCTCATAAAACTGAACAAAACTGACTTTCTGTAATGCATTTCAATGGACGCTCAGGCAGAGAATGTCCGAGTGTATGGGAATGGCTATACGCACTGTGATTGGCTCATCGCGTTTGAGGGCGGGATTTAACCATAGGTCATCTCCACATAGAGGAGCTCCCCCAGCCGGCTGGTGGGTTCAAACCCTTGTCCTCTTGCTGTAGGGTGGTAGAGTTGACAACTGCACCACTGTGCAGCCACAGTTACAAATACTCAAAAGTGTTGTAATTTTCTGAGCTAAGACAAATCATAACTATGTTGTGTCCTAATTTTGGTTTGCCCCCTTCATGAAATGGATTGTATATTTTAAAGATTATTTCTTGGCTTTTTGCCTTCATTTGATAAGATAGCTTCAGTGTGAAAGGGGTGGAGGGGGAGGATGGGGAGGAGGGGATGTCATTCAGCAAAAGGTCATGAGTCAGAATCAAATACAAAGCTGCTGCAGCAGGGGCACAGCCTTTGTACATGGGGTGTATGCTCTACCAGGTGAGCTCCTTGGCGCCCTGGATCATATATTGTATATTTTTATTGGAAAAACTAGGGCGACAGATGACCACCGACGGCACGACACTGGCTGAGTCAGCTTGGTGTTTCAGAGCCCTACAGTATAAATTAGTCGGTCCTCTTTTACTGTACTAATGAGACAATACATATTTACAGTAAATTATGTTTACTGGACAAAGGAGCGTAAACAGACCATTTCCTCTTCACAGAAGGAAAACCACTGCATCTGCAGGCTGGTTTTAAAAGCCAGCTGAGGTTTAGCTGAGGTTTTTTTTTTTTTTTTTCATGTTGATGAAACACTCTGTTAATGAACTACTTTATTGAGATGGAAATGTAGGCAGTTGAGCTTGAAAGTGTAAAATAAAAAGGGCATTAATGCTGTTAGGACAATTAAAAAATAAGTTTTATTCACACCCTCTAATTACATAAAGTAGAAAAAACTAAAGTTCCCGCTGCATTGTTAAATGTATTCAATGATCATTTGTACAGATTGTTTTAGGAATGAGACTGTATTGTGACGGAGCCCTCGAAAACACTTTGAAACTGAAATAAAAGTCGCTCCCTTCGTATTTAGCGCACGTCTTAGTGAGCCCCGCAGTCTGCCCGCTGCAGATAGTGAGACTTTTTAATTGTTTCTTCTGTGTTTAATTAGCACAACTTATTGGAATTTTGTGCTGAGGAGAAGAAAACAAACATTAGTCCACAATCAATTACAAGGCGGTGTCAGTTTAGAAACCCGAGAAAAGTGACAAAATTACATTTTTAATACTTTCACAGAATCCTTCCTCAGTGGAACGTGAGCGTATTTGTGCCCTGCCTGGTTGAATTTGTCACGCAGCAGCCAGCTGAAGTCATGGCTGGCTTCTCTTTTTGACACAGGTCAACCAGAGGTCACTGGAGCAGCAGCATTGCCATAGTAACTCATTCTGCGTGATATGAAACAAACATGGCCACCCTGGTCATCCATCATCTCTCTAGTGAGGCCCATCCATCATCGCAGAGGCACGCTGACATCCACTTTGCTCCGGTTCCTCGCGGCTGGACTGTGATTGGACGGTGTGAGGGAGCCCAGTTGCCTAAGCACAGGGGTGCTTTCACGCTCGCAGAGCAGAGAAACGCCCAAACTGTACAACCTGACAGAAACACATTGATTTGGAAATCTGTAGAGATGGGATTCATCAAGCTTCGGGCTCGGTTCACGAGAAGTTTTCTCTTCCCCTTCAGACAGAGAGCAGCGCAAAGAGCATCAAGGTGGACAAAAAAGGGCCAGAGGCATGTGTTTAAGTGCTGTGGTCTGATACACAGCGAGGTGTTGTCAGAAGGAATTGAGAAGTTGGCCTGACTGCAGCTCAGGTGAGAAACCTTAAAAGACTGCTTTCGTCTCGCAGGTCGGGCCAGGTTTTGGCTCAAAGGAAAATCCCACTGAAATCTTTTCCACGTCTTTTGAGGATTCCCGCCATGTCATCGCTGTGAAACATGTCAAAATATATCTAAACGCTCACAACTTCTCAAACCACCTAGGCAGCATAATGCACAGTGCCCTTGAGCTATACGTTCACAGGAGAACGCTGTAAAAGGAGTTTGTGCATCTTCTGACCACATCAAAAGGTTTTATAGCTGATCTGAACGGTCACATTTAAAAGCTGCTGCAGAGACACACTGTTATGGTTTAACGTGTAGAGATAACGCACACATTCTGGGATCTGCACTGGAAGGCATTCACATTGTTGCATTTGGTTGTTTACATGACAAGTGCCAGGAGAGATGTGTGAAGAAAGAAAAGAGGAAGAGAGAAAAACCCTGCTGACTTTTTCACGTCCACACAGCCGGACACTCCTTAAAGTGGGAGAGTGTTTCAGATCGTCTGTTCAGAAAGTTTGAGAAATTGTTGGATGCAGTTTCCCAATGCCAACATCAAGAAGCCAACAAGCTGACTATAATGGGAACATACCAGCCAAGTTGCCAGAAGAAAATGTTGCCATTGTACGTTTCTGCAAATTAAGGATACATTACATATGTGTATTTCATATGTGTCTGAGCTGACAGGAGGTGGAAGGGATGGTGGATGGCGTGACACTGAGGCAAGACACCTGCTAAGCTGCGGACAACTGTTTGAGACCACCAAACAACAGAACCACTTGTTTTTTTAGTGAGTCACTGCTGCATTTCAAGCAGCTTTTACCCACCAAACGCGGGTGTTTTTCAGCGACTAACCTACCAAGGTTAGTGCCATGAAATGATATCCAAACGTTTTCTGTGCCTAAACCTAACCACATGTTAACCACAACATTGTTGAAATATCAAGAAATATAAAGAGTCAACGTACCACTACAATGTACAAATGTATCAGTGGTTTGCAGAAACATATTTCTTCAGGCGATTGGTTTAAGCATACTGATGCCTGAAGACAGTAGCTATGTTTCCATCCAAAAGTGATTCGAATCATTTGGAAATGCGCATTAAAAGAAATATGAATCCTGTGTGTTTCCATTAAATGTACGGACTTTGGTGAAAACTACGAACTTGCGTGCGTTTTCCGCAGAACCGGAAACAAAACAAGTCTCGCATTCTTCTTCTTCTATGTTTTCTGGCGGTTGGCAACCAGCTTGTAAATGCATTACCACCATCCCGACCCGGAGTGTGGATATCACCATGGAGAGAGGTGCGCTACGTCAGACTTAATTTGAACATAACTGTTTCCATCCCCCGTTTTGCAAATCAACATTTTTTCGAATCAACCAAAACCCGGCTAAAGCGAACGTATTTTAGTTTGTGCGAATCAGGGGATTTTAATTCGAATTTTGGCGTTTCCATCATAATTTTCCGATGCGATACTTCTAGATGCGCATCTAAACAGGCTGATGGAAACATGGCTACTGATTCCACCACTGGAATCACTGACCCAGGAACCATTTCGGAATTCAAGAACCTGATTTACATCTTGACTCTTGTGCCGGATTCAGACTACACGACATGTTTGTCTGTTCCTACAGTCACTATGTCTGAATATGGAGCCATAAATTCTTGCCGTGACTTGGCCAACAGACAGACTACACGTTGGTCCACGACGATTATCACTGGTCATCTTTCACGACATGCATGACGTCCTATTTTTTTTATTTTTTATCATTATTACGTTTATTATTTCAGTCACTGTGGGTGTTCATGTCCCCGCCAAACTGTTTTTGTAGTTGCATAAAAAGCGCCATCAGATGGGCAGAGCTACTTTTTAAGTACCACATGCAAACCATGCAATCACTGAATCCTCAACAGGAAGTTCCTGCAAATCTTTTCATAATAAAAGCCTTTTTAGAAAACGAAGGGATTCTCTCAGCTGAAATGATAAGGGGCTTTTAATTTGAAACAGATACAGGAAGTGTTGAGTTTCACTATCTGTGAATTTAATGGTATGTTTGTACCCAGTCCTTCTACACTAAAGAATGACTCTGCTAGCTACAGTAGTACTCACCAGGTTGCTTCACACCATCATGTTTCCTTTTCACTCTGTGCGGTAACGTCCCCACAGGAAATATCAAAAAGGCTGGGTGGTTGTTGTCGCACAGTTTTCACGGCAGCAGATCGCTCTGTGTTCCTATTGGTCAAAGTGACGGTTCTTACGAGAGAAGTCGTGGAAGACATGTCCAAGATGTGGCGTCAATTGTGGTCTGTGACACACTTCATAGGATTATACAATGGATTACAACACTCACTGTCATTCACGATCCAACTCAACACCGTAGGACGACTGTGTTGGGCTATACTTGGGCTGATATTGTGTAGGCTGAATTCAGCATTGGTCTTATCTGTTCAACATATCCTCATAGAAAGGTTTGTATGATAACTTACAAATAATGTAGAGTACTTAACGTAAAGTTACTTAGGATAGGTTTAGGAGAAGAAACATGGTGACGACACACCTTAAAATGACTCAAAGTTCAGAGAGGTTTTGAATAAATGTCTGCTGGGGAAAGTTCCACCGCCCCAACCTGCCTCCTTAAGGGACCGCTTTCTTCTTTACTCCAATCAGTACATTGGTCAAGTGATCACAGCCTTTCCAAATACACAAATAACTGGCTCATGATTACGTAGGATATGTACGAACTTTGATCCATTAGTTTCTGTAAACAAACACACAAACAATGCATGAGAACAGCCTTTTTATTTTCACAGTATATATTCATTACAATGATGAAGTGATCACGGTATAGTGATTTGATTTTTTAAATCCATCACTGGACAAATTTGCCTTGCCCTCACAGATCTTCGGACATAGCAAAAGAGGCTTTTAGTTCCTGAACTATTTGGACAAAAAAGAAAAGATGCTCCAAACAGTTTTTGCTTCGCTAGTAAACAGCAGAAGTATATAAATAAATAGAAGAGAAATGATGAAGCTGAGTGATTCGATCAGTGTCTACACATTTTTAAACTATGTAACATGATTGATTTTTAGCAGGATGTTCCTTTAAAATGTATTTTTACAGCAGTCTAACGCCACTGAATCCTGACGGTGAAGGCTGGTAGTTTAATTTAGACGTTACAATGAAAATGAACAAAACTGCTTTTTCAGCCGCAGATCTACATCTTAAGTCTCATCAAGCTGTCAGCAGACATGTATTGTTGTCACAAAGAGACAGACTCACAGCTGGCTCCATGAGCAACTTAGATTATTTATCTGAACCATTTATAGTATTAAAAAAAAAAACAAAAACTGATGCTGACATTTCCTCAGCCACCAACAACAGCACAAAGTGCTTTTGCTTTTCAACTTTCAAATATAGTCTTTTTCATCAGAGATGAAAGCAGCATGACTGGACCAGAACCCATCGAGAGATCCAGATAAGATCCAGCAGGAGATAAGTTGCAGCTGAGCCCTTCATACAGGACAGAAAGAAGAGAAAAGCTTCAGTTTCTAAGCTTTTTCT
This sequence comes from Epinephelus moara, assembly GCF_006386435.1. Lineage (NCBI taxonomy): Eukaryota > Metazoa > Chordata > Actinopteri > Perciformes > Serranidae > Epinephelus > Epinephelus moara. The sequence goes on along the minus strand of NC_065525.1, from coordinate 41,282,763 downwards.
TTGAGATGCTGCAGAATAAAATGACATTTGAATAACACAGTTATCTGCAGCTTTGAGTAGGCTGGATTGTGAAGCTGGTTTTTATCACGCTTCATTGTTAAAACTACCTCAGTGAGATGAATACACAAAAACAGAGCGCTGGCTGTGTCTTAAATGAAACAGTGTTCTGACTGTGTTGTTTAAAGTGATGAGAGAGACACTGTTCAATGGGGAGATAAGATGAGACGGCCTCTGTGTTTGTGATGTAGAGCGCCAATCAATTAAGTGGATAAGATGCAAATGATTACTCTTACAGAGTGGCAACTTAATAGCAACATAGATTTCTGGCAATTACGTTAATTACTTCATTTAATTTACAATGGTTTGTTGCAGACGGTGCATTGTCATCATGGCTAACCAACTGGAATGGAGGACAGGCGGTGAAGTGAAGAAAACATGATCAGACCCTGTTTGATCTGAAACTTTGTGAACGACAGGGAACACAGTGCATCATGGGTGGATCTGCAGTTTTATTCATCCTCTGTATCCGTGCTCAATTCAAGTTTGAATCTTTCCATCAGCCTGTTTAGATGCGCATCTAGAAGTATCGCATCGGAAAATTATGATGGAAACGCCAAAATTCGAATTAAAATCCCCTGATTCGCACAAACTAAAATACGCTCGCTTTAGCCGGGTTTTGGTTGATTCGAAAAAATGTTGATTCGCAAAACGGGGGATGGAAACAGTTATGTTCGAATTAAGTCTGACGTAGCGCACCTCTCTCCATGGTGATATCCACACTCCGGGTCGGGAAGGCGGTAATGCATTTACAAGCTGGTTGCCAACCGCCAGAAAACGTAGAAGAAGAAGAATGCGAGACTTGTTTTGTTTCCGGTTCTGCGGAAAACTCGCGCGAGTTCGTAGTTTTCACCAAAGTCCGTACATTTAATGGAAACACACAGGATTCGTATTTCTTTTAATGCGCATTTCCAAATGATTCGAATCACTTTTGGATGGAAACATAGATTGTGTATGTGGATTTTATATATGCGAGAAATGGCAGATTATCTGTTTAGCAAAAATTAGGTATGAGAATTGAGCTTACTGGACAAACTCAAAATGCCCTAAAATGCAGTGGAACTTTTCAGACTGTCCGATGGCGGACTGTGAGGCAAACAGTTTAAATAATTAACTGTTGGATAAAATTATCAATGATGGCGAGTGATGTCAATGTACAGGTATGGGGAAAAATGCCAGAGCTCAAATATGTGACGTACTCTAGAAAATATATTTAACACTAAAACATTTTAAACAATGCTCAAAAGTATTATAGTAATATTTTAGGTCTTAGCAGTAACAAATTAATATTACATGTTACCAACAGAATTTCAGGTAATATTATTACATTTACAATGTTACGTCACGTGTTACCACCTGGAATAAACTGCTTAGTTTTATTTTTCATTCATCCGCACTGCTCCACTTGCACCAGGGCGCCACCAGAAAAAAGTATCATCCAAAGGTTGTTGTGTGTGATTACAGACTACATTACAAAAGGGTACCGGAGATGGGCACATCTGGAAGATGTCGTACTGTGTGTTATCATGTTCAGTGTGTTTCCATTAATACACCTGTCATGTCTACACTGTATCCTGTTCTGCTTTTGCGTCCTAAGGCTGCCTGAAAGCAGCGGGGATAAGGAGCTGGCCTCCAGTTTCTTTTTTCCTCGTCCCAGTGATCAGCACATCTGGGTGATGTTAGTATATGTCTTTTTCAAAATAAACTCACAACATCAGTAGAACACCTAATTTTCATGTTTATTTCCTTCTGCAACAAAAGCAGGTGGTTAGGTTCAGAGAAAAGCATCATGGTTTGGATCAACATTCACTCCCGGATCCTGGATGAAAGTCCATCCACCTCCTCTCCTACCTGTCCCATAGGAACTTTCCAGCTTCTAATATTTCGTTGTTACTGACAGTGTTTCAAGCTACTGCCATCCAGCCACCCGGCAGCTTATTACACCAACAGTTACCAGTGATATTTCATACTGATGCCGTCCAAAATAACGAAGACTTGGGACTTGGGAACAGGCTGAAATGACAGGTGTAGTTTAAACTGCAGCTTCTGAGGACACAGAAATGGGGTTTAAATGATCATGTGACTTTGTCCCAAATGACACAGGTTTAAACTGGTCTTAAACCTGAAACCACAGCTAAGATAACGACGGAGCAACAGTCCCTCTGAGTCCGTCTGTCTCCCCCTTTGATGGACGCAGGGACGACCTCAGAGCTTTGACAGAATCAGGGTTATTGCCATGTTTTGTTCATGGATTATCCCTCATGCCAACTCTTATAGCATCATCGTCATGGCCCTGAGGTCCAAACAGCATCATCATCATCATCATCATCATCATCATTCTTTTTACAGTAACAGTATGTTTGGATTATGGATTTTCTTTTCGCAGTAGACTTAAACGGTGATATTCTATAGAAACTTATTAAAAGGTTGCGTATCACATTAAACAGATGTGTTTGAAGGTCGCCATCCTCACGATCATCATCATTATCACCTTAATTATTATCCCATTATTGTAATCTTCAGCATCATTATCACTATAACCTCACCCTCCTCCCTGTCACCATCGATCTCATCTCTCCAGTCAAAGCTTTAAGGAACTGTACTTCATATCCTGAGCACTTCCCAAGTCAAGTCATAAATATTTAATGGATTCCATGCTCTGTCTTACTCGCCTAATTTGCTCTGGAAGTTGCACAGGAAAAAAACAAACTTTTGCAATTTGCAGATTGTATAGTTTTACACATATAGTGGCAGTGTAGGGGTAATGACTGGTTCTTATCAGACCTCAGGGGCTGCACTCAGGACGTTTGGTGGGGGCTGAGCTGGGCTAATAGTCTGATGAGATCCAGCACACATCCTAAAATCCCATTAGGATACACTGTGATGAGGGTGCCAAATATCAGCTACAGGAAGTGCAAGACAAGCCAGAGCAGAGAAATGTTAAAGTTATACAAATATTTGAGTGATGTGAATGATATGAAATGTTGATCAAGATTTGGTTTAGTCAGATTTGAGTCCAATCAGTCACATGTGGTAAATACATTACATACTGTCTTGCTATTTTGTTGCTTGAAGAAGTATTTCACAACTGGAAGGATGGTCTTTGCATAAAACTGGGCTGTCAACGCAGTAGAGGGACTCAAATAGACCCTTTTACTGTTAGTAAACAGTATGAGGTTTTGTGGTGGGCGGGGCTTAGCTAGAGGCCAAACACTTCTCCCCAGACATTAGCTAGCACTAGCTAACAAGTTCTGTTGGTTTGTTTTAGACAATGAAGAAAAACGATGGGGCGTTCAGATATACCCATTCTGAGTGAATGTGTGATTAAATTAAAAAACATAGGCCCTTAAAAGCCCCAAACACAGTTGATGTAAAGGGGAGAAGTACGTTAACGTTAAAGCGTTGTGTTATACACACCTCAACAAAAATTAATAATGGATAATAATGGATGGATGCAATTAACAAAGTGCTGTGACAACTTATCCATGTTTTAAACCACAACCCAGATTTTTTTATGCCGTTTAACTACGCATCTGGGAAAGATAGACCTAGTGGGTAAAAATAGTGGCTAAAGTTGGCTAATGTTAGCTAGTCACATTAGCTTGATGGTGTTTCATCAGACCTCAGGGAATGGTTTAACTAGTAGGTGGAAAACGGTAGCTAATATTGGCTAACGCTAGCTATTAGCATAACCCTGACAGTGTTTCACCAGAGCTCCCAGACAGTTGACAAAGTAAATAGAAAATAGCGGCTAAAGTTAGATTGTTAGTCTGACAGCATTTCAATTTACTGATGATACCTGCTGCCTGCAGGTTCATCCAACCCTTTTATGTAGTCAAGTTCCTCTATATCCAGTTCCTGCCCTCCATCTGAATTTGCCCATCATAAGAGTCACATGATTGCAAAAAAGCTGTTGGAGAGAAGGCAGACAACTCTATGTCTGATATCTACAACATCAGCAACCCACACCAAAACTAGATTGATGAATATCACTACCCTGGAAATCCAGAGCTCTCACGAGAGCACAATTTGAATTTGCTCAGCGAGTCACTCTGGCAATCAGTAATGATGCTCATTACCTATGCCGTTGCTGAGCTGCACCAATCACATCGGTGTATCTGATATAGGCGGGCCAGAGGCGAGCTAAACAGATGACGACAGCGCTGCAACGACGAAGTCCGGAATCAGTCAGTAAACATTGCAAGATGGCTACGGATGAACACCAGTTGTTTGAAATGGCTTTGGCCGCTACAGTGAACGAGTTAGACTTGGCTTTTTCTCTAACAGAGGAACAGAAGACGGCGCTTGAGTCTTTCCTTTGCAAGAAGGAGTTGTCACTGTTTTGCCGACCGGATACGGCAAGAGTCTAATCTACCAGTTAGCTGCACTGGTAGCTACGCGCTAAGTATTGTTCTGATTGGTCATAGTGTTATCCAATTGCGTGCAGTGATATTTTCAAATGCATGCTTGGTGCCGCCCCTCGAGTTCAGCCATTTTCATTACTCATGGCCAGACCCTAAATCTTTCTAGATTTGGGTCTGGATTTCCAGGCTAGAATATCACTGCAAGTAAAAAGTAAACTAAGTATTGTTGATTTTGGGTTGAACTGTCCCTTTAAGATTAAGTGAAGAAATTACAATCATGATAGTTTTGGCAAACTTTAAAAAAAATGCTATTTTCGGTTAAGAGTGGATTTACAGACGCTGCTAAAGCCAACGAGTCAGTTCCAGCAAAAATTGCTTTGATTTTACAAGAAAGACAAGTTAATTGCAGATGTCTGCATCAGGTCTGCCTGCTGAAAGATAATGAAGGCTTAGACGATAATGATACCTCTATCCCCGCAGGGTCAGCCAATGCACTTGGTTTTAAAATTGCTCATTTGAGTCTTATTGTGACTGACAGAACAGAGATTGATCCACCCCACTCTCAGCCACTGAACTTTAACACTGGCACAGATAGTCCACCGCAGTGTGATGCAAATGCACGGCTGCACAGTGTCACCCCAGTGGACAAGCGTCAACACTTTGAGCAGGTATTGATCTCGTGGTGACACTGGATTTAATATGCTTTAGACTTGTCAACAACCACAAGGGACGCAGGCCTCGTCTTGGCTCTCTCCCGGTGATTTGATGAACGTTTGGCCTTAAAGCCAGAGCAGAAAATCCTGCAGAGGATTTTCAGAGACGCAGAATACAATCGCCGCTTTAGCTCACGTTGAAATGACATTTTTCATTTTAGTTATTTGAAGCAGAGATACGTTGATCCCACCTTTTCTCTGACGATACTGATTCTGAAACATAAGCTCAGCAGTTTGGACAATAGCAGCAGCCTTTATTTCTTTTTCAGTTTAGAATCAGTATACCTCACCTTACTGTGTCATACTGTTGGATCACTAAAGCTGTAACTCTGCAGCGCCTCTTCACTTTGAGTGGAAACATTCACACCAGTTTTAGATTTTTCAAAAAAAATTGTATCAGATTATGAAAATGACACTGACGCAAAAACAAGCATTTAATTATGATCAGCCATATCTGGTCAATACTGGAGCCTTTAAAAAGGTCAGGATTGGCACAGTTACTGATGCAATATATTGGACTGATGCTTCACTGTTTCCAAAGTAAATGTATTTAACATGTTCATATGTCAAAGTCAGTATAATAACTCTGTATCTGTCTCTATCCTGTTCATTAAAAATGTATCTTTGTAGGTCTTCAAACTTCATAAACAGAAAATCCAAGAATAGATCATTTCACTGTACTGCACTGTTTGACTGACAGGTGGTTTCTATGTTAATATCCATTAAACTGGATTAAACGATGGCAGTGTGAACTCGATTGTTTGTTTTTTTTATTATCTCAATAGTGGTGCTGAACAGAACTAAAAGCCGTTATTTGGCTCATAATCACAGGGGAACCTGTTTTGGTGTTATAGTGCCTTTGTCAAGTAATGCTAAATACAACCATTAGAGTTCCAATACAGCACTCAGTTTTTTTTACATTTTAACCCTTATATGCCAGATGATACCATGGAGGAGTTAATGTGCCTTTAAATGACATTTTTACTTAAAATAGGGATGATTATTTATCACTTCTTATGAAATGTTGGTTTAAAAAGATTCAGAATCCTTTCAGTTTCTCAGAATATTTCTGTTGACAAAAAAGTTGAGAGCCACTTTAATGTGTAATCCTCTGGAAATACACTGTTTATAGGCAATAAAATCAACTGTCTGGGTTCCAAGCCGATCTTTTGTAAGAAATAGCGCCCTGATGTTGATGGGAAATCACAGCAGCCAACTTGGAAAGGGAGGAAATAAGGATGCATGCCACCCTTTGACAAGGGACTCATCAATCAAGTCCTGGTACTTTGCTTTCTTTAACTGGTGAGAGATGGCGAGCCTATCCTCCCAAGGGACGGTGGGATCAGCCCTATGTTCCCACAGCCCAATGTTCCCACATTTTTAAGATTTTTCTTAAAATTAGGCCCTATGTTCCCACAGCCCTATGTTCCCACATTTCTAAGATTTTTCTTAAAATTAGGCCCTATGTTCCCACATTTCTAAGATTTTTCTCAAAATTAGGCTCTATGTTAACAAATTTCTTGGACATTTTCAAAATTAGGTCTTGTGTTCCTACATTTCCCTTCAATTTAAGCCCTATCCTCCCACAAGATTTTTTGGAAGCACTTTATAGTAAATGAATGAATGAGTAATTTTATTTCGATCAGCAGCAGCAGAAATCGTCACAATCATTACAAGAAAAATTAAAATCGGCTGAGCGAAAAGGGTTTCGGCTGAAGCAGAGCTTATAGATACTGAACCCTTGTTTTCATTTCCTTAAGTCAAAACCAGTACAAATACGCATACAGTATATACATGTAATACAATCACATGCTACATATATGCATATACATACCTACATACACATACATACATACACACACATGCATATGTACCTGAATACATACATTACATACATACACACACATGCATATGTACCTGAATACATACATTATGTATGTACATATTTATGTTCATGGGTACATGTGCGTATGTATGTATATACATAGATACGCAAAAAGGAAATGTGGGAACATAGAGCTGTGGGAACATAGGCACACTCCCGGGACGGTAAGTTTGGCAACCTAGATGGTTTTTGTGATCCTTTATATTAAGGTCATGTCTGGTCGCAGTGATGTTACTGCTACTTCTTCCAGAAAGACGAGTCTCCTCTTCAGGTCCACCTGCATCTCCCAGTCAGAGGCTCGATTTAAAACCGTTCTCTTTAGTCTACTGAGGAAAGAACCAGTAGAGAACTTTTTAAAGAACAATACGTGTGATTCAGCTAAATTTATGTTCTTTTACCAGGAAAAGAACCAGAGCCTTTTAAAGAACAATGCATTGGCTTAAAAAGTTTTTTCTGTGTAGCAGTAGTGCTATGTAGCACGTTAACACCAAGGAACCAACATTTTTCTTCATGCACTGGGAATTTTCACCAACTCTGCAGCTGAGCTCTCATCAACCATGTTTCCAACTATTAAGCTGTGCTCAGCCTGCGTTACACTGACCAGCAACAAACAGCTGACAGTCAAAGTTAGCACAAAACTGGTGTAGGAACATTACACATTAAGCAGCTCACACACCAGTTATATTTTTCTCAGAGGCTGACGGAGGGAAAAGAGGAGCGAACACCGGCCTGATATACATCAGACAGACAGAAACATGGCTCCAAATCAGTNGTTTCCAACTATTAAGCTGTGCTCAGCCTGCGTTACACTGACCAGCAACAAACAGCTGACAGTCAAAGTTAGCACAAAACTGGTGTATTACACATTAAGCAGCTCACACACCAGTTATATTTTTCTCAGAGGCTGACGGAGGGAAAAGAGGAACGAACACCGGCCTGATATACATCAGACAGACAGAAACATGGCTCCAAATCGGTGCTAATGTTGCTCCGTGTCAGATGGATATAATAGTTTGCTAACATGTTAGCATAATGTGTCAACGCTGTGAGCCTGCTGACACTGTGCTGCATGAAGTCTCTGCCAAAAAAAGAGAATAACTGCTTTAGGAAAATCAACTGTTTGGTGCATTATCATGGTAAAGACATAAACTACAGATATTAGTTGTGTATATGAGTTAGCAGTGGGAGCTTATGATGCTTGGACCAGTTGTCTTGTGTAGCTGCAGCAGGTCGACAGTATTAAACCTCTTAGAACAGACATGACCAACATGTGCTCCTTTCCTCTTTCCTTTGCTTTGCCTCTGTCTTCCTCACTCTGCCTGTTGTTGAAAGCGTTTTCTTTGTTTCAGCGTATTATATATTCATGTGCAAATGCCTCTCTCTCAGTGCAAGCCAGTTAATGTGAATCTACATTATTTATCCCTGAGCTTAATGAACACTCCTCGCCTTCCCAAATCACTGGAATATTACGCATCCCAAAGTGTCAACACAAGCTGGGCTGTCAACATAATTACATCATGTGATGTGATAGCCTCGCTTCAAGCCTCATTCACTCCTTTGGTTTCTGCTCGTCTTTCCTTTCTGTCATCGAATCAAACAGCAAACTTTAATATTTCCTCCGTGCCCTGGTGGAAGCAAGTGATGCTTATCTCAAGTCGTCCCCTTGCATGCCGAAGGATTTCTGTTTATTTATAGCAGCTCCCAAACCAACAGTTACAGCTGCGGGTGGTGGTGAAATTAACCAAGCATGGTGGGTGGTGATTGTCGGCCGCATCGCTAATCAGAGGTAAAAATCTCCACAGATTAAAGCGAGCACTTGCAGCGGCCTGGCCGTGTCGATGCGCTGTCAGCTCAGCGTGATGATAAATGTTTACGGCACTACATTAAGAGGAAATTACCTCTTTTTGCTAGAGGCCAGATCATTCATTCACAGGCGTAGCATGCCCATCGTCGGCCCTGTCGTAAATTAGTCTGCACCTTTCAGTGGGAAGAAAGGTGGGGAGGATTAGGGAGATCAATCTTTTAGACGGGCAGTTAAAATCATTATTTGGCTTCCTGCAGGACACAGGTTGCGCTAAGGAGTGACAAATTGTCCCACGCTGTTATAAACATCCCTATTCACGGACACCCTGCGGTACGGTGGCTTTGTGTCCCTCTGTATGGAGATGACCAGACTGACAGACCGGAAGAGAGCATACTGAGTTAGTGAGGTTATTAAGGCTGCAGGACCTCCACAGTTATTCATGAGAAGCCACCATAACAAGCCCTCAATGACTTCCCTGGCCAAGATTCATGGTGTGCTTCAAAGAAAAATCCAGCATATTCCCACCGAATCTATTATTCTGAGTCCCTCTCCTCCATCAAGGTTGGGAACGAAGCTGAGAGAAAGAAAAGTAGAAAGCTGAATCCTTCCTGAGGCGTGGTATCCATGCAAAGTATCAGCTTTATGCATCAAATCTGTCCAAAAATAATCACAGATTGGCTCGTTTCATGGATGTAAAATGCCCTTGTCATGCTGCAACTGACATTGTTTACATCCCTGCTGTAGTATAAGGAGAGATTTGCATTTTTAACAAAGGCAGATCTAAACAGAGTTTTCACATTGACATGATTCAGACCCACAGCAATCAGCGCTCGACCGCATCATCTGGTGCTAATCCAGTTAATCTTTCCATTGGCGACTGTTCCAGGATGGCTGTTTCCCTGTTATTTTAGGAGAACGATTAAGCATTGTGGAATTAACAATGGCTTAACCTCTTCACAAGATTTCTTTACATCCTGCCTGCAGAAATCTTGGGAAAAAAAGATTCAATGGGGAGTTCTGCTGCTCTTGCCTCCTGCGGAAAACACAATGTGAACCAAGATGTTCGCACCAATTACTAGATATCATTCATTGCATAAATGATACTGTGAGAAAAAGGGACCTGCTTCCTCTATTGTGAAAGCTCGAATTTCTGTTTAGCATTTCAGTGGGATGTGTGTGAACTACCTGGCTGTCTTTTCAGCCGATAATACCCCCTCTTACCTACCCTGTGAGATTTTAATGAGGCGGAAGATTCCTGTAAAAAAATCACTTTTTAATTACCAGTAGGGCCCATTTCCTCTTCTGTAGTCCAGTAATGACCGAGTCCAGCAAATCAATTTAGTGCTGTACTACAAGAGGGAGTAGCCACATTACTCCGTGGGCTGAAAAATGACCAGAAACCGTGCATATTTTGCACAAAGACCAAAGTCATAAATTCAAAATATTGCATGGGAGCAGCTCCAAACTTCTCTGAGGAAGTGTGCTGATAAAACTGACACAGTCCTCATTCATTTCATTTGTGCTGTGCCAGTAAAGTTACTGATCTTTGACTGCTGAATATGTACAGTATGATTGCTTGCGCTGCATTTAAGGTCCTGCTGTCCTTTTCACATGTTGTCTGCGCGCCTTTTGTCTCATTATTTTTTATAATCTGTGACCTTTCAGGGCTCTAGACTCACTTTTTTGAGTCAGAGCACAGTAGCCCCTAACGAAAAGATTTTAGGAGCACAAACAGAAAATTTAGGGGCCCACCTTAAATCGTCCTGCAGTGCAGTTATTAACATTTTAACTGTATCATAAACTACATGTAGTCTACGGCATATTAACATTTAACTGTTTTCATTATCTAAGTATTTAGCATCAGAGACTGGTGGTCATTCTTAAAATAATATCTGTCCAGATGTGAAGCCCTGACCGTCGGATTCGGTCAGCTTTCAGTGGAAATGTAGTGTAAAAATAAATAAAATCCACAACACACACGCATTGGCTGTTTGTTTCTACCGCTCCCCTCGCTGGAAGCCTCGGACCTTCCGCTGCCCGCCTCCGCCTTGATTAAACGCTGAAAATAAAATAAAAGAGGGAGACAGGTTTTTCCTATTTTATCTTATTTTGTTATATTTCTCCCTCTCCCCTCGCTGGAAGCCTCGGACCTCCCGCCGCCCGCTCCCGTCTCAAACACAGAGGTCTCCCTCTCCGCGGAGCACCCACGGCGCACGCCCGGCCTGTTAAATAGCCTGTAACCATAACAACTGTGTAACACAAACTCAGTGCTTTAGTCATTAAATAATGTCGGGCTCGGTTCGGTTTCGGACATAACAAAACAGAATGACCGTTGGGTTCGGACAGAAATATGCGGCACTCTAACACACACACACACACACACACACACACACACACACACGGAAGACCGGACATTATCATCAATTTATAAACACCCCCCGGACGCCCCGGACAGGACGTGAAAAGTGGACATGTCCGGGCAAAAGAGGACGTTTGGTCAGCCTAACAGAAGTGAAGCTAAAATATCCCTGATATGGCGGCTGTCTCTGTGGTATCAAGTTTATCGCCCATACAACACACTCTCACTGCGACCTCGTCACATGTCCACGTTTGGTCATGGACTTCCCACGTCCACATCTGACGTCCAAGGTACCCTGGGTGTGTTGGTTGTTGACGTTCTGGGACGCCGTGTCAACTTCAGCCTGTTACATGCATTGTCTGTTTTCAAAATACACTTCTGTTTTCACAGGAAATGTACAGTTTGCATACAGTCTCTTTCAAAATAAAAGCACTACGTCAGTGCAACACCATGAATTGACTTTTTTTTCCTTAAACCACAAACATGTGGTTTGGTGTTTGGCTTTAGAATCTTACAGGAAGTGAACTCCTGGGCGAAAGTCTTTGGGTGCTGGACCCATCCACCACCCCTCACACCAGCCCTACTCGGACTTTCGCCCCCTTGACTTGCCTTGTTTCCCTGACACCACCAGGCGCCATTACAGAATAATGGCAACAGGCTGTGCGTCATGCTGACATGAAAGGATGGCTTTTTTTCATCAGTGTCTGACACTGACAGTCACTAACCAAGCGCCAGTAATCAACACCTTCGGAGTGAGATCATGTTGACACATCACAAAATACAAAACTTGGTTGCTTTAAGTCAAAAGTACCAAATGTTGCCATATTTGTTCTAGTAAATTCTTTTTTTTCTGGTATACATTCCCTGAACTTAAATTTTATGTAAAACTTATTAAAATAAACTTAATTCAAAACAAAAAAATTGGATATCGATTCGACTCAATATAATCAAGTTGAAGTGATTTAATTGGGAAAATGAGCTAATTTAATTTAAAAAACCTGTTGATTCAAATCAATAAAATAAGTGCAAACCATATATATAGTTGTTTTTTTTTTAGATTATTAAGAAAGTATTGTTTTTTACAGTGTACACTGTGTGATGTGTTGGCTCTGCAGAGTCTCTGTAATGTGATCATTGTTCTGTTTTTATTAGTAATTCACTGTCTTAGCTTTCCAACTGTTGTGATCATCTTATTGTTTCTGCTTTGTGCCACTTCAAACTTCTTCACCAACTTGAGAAGGAAATCTTTTTTGCCAACTGAGTAACACACAGTCTAAATGAGTTTAATTAAATGAGATTGAATTGTTGTTTAAAGAAGCATCAGCGCTCACACAACAACAACAACAACAACATTTGTAGTTAGTCCAACAAATGAAGTTGTGACTATTGGGAACAACAAGACTCTTCCTCTGTCTTCAGTGTTTTATTTCATTAGCTGTAAATGTTCGTCGTGTTAGTGTCGTCTTTGCACTCACAAAAATTAGAAGACAAAAACAAACAAAATCTATCAGCATCAAACAAACACTTATGGTTGGGCAGTCTGAATGTTTGTCCTGTTTTGGATGTCTTAATATTTACCATTCTTGTCAAGAGACAGACAAATGCACTTTTGTTTTTCAAGTCAACCCAATCATCAGAATAAATGTTGGCATCGTACATTTCAGCAAATGATATTTTTTATGTTACAATTTTTAATTTGATGTTGTAACAGTGCTGTGGTTAATGTGTGATTCTGTGTAGAGTTATTAAAACATGTTTTTTTTTTCTTAATTCCAAATACCTGCTTTTGTCTCCACAAACATGACTGGCAGGGCCGGCTTAAGGCATAGGCGACATAGGCAGTCGCCCAGGGCACCACATTGCCTGGTGGGCGCTGGGAAATAAAAATAAAATATAATAATAATAAAAATTCGCCAGTGGGCACCCATCCTATTTTTTTTTCCAGAGTTAACAAATGAACAAATACAGAAAAAAAAGATAGAAAGAGAGAAAGCAAGCAAGCAAGAAAGAAATACACTTTGCACCCTGTTCCTCAAAATTTTTCATCTGCCCTGTGCGCACTGAGAGTGGGGGATGAGTCACCGTTTGATGCGCATCAACATGACAGCCCAAGTCTGTGTCAAAATCTGGTCAAGATAGGCAGATATTTATGTTTTACCTGCGTTTCATAGTAATGAAAAGGTCCAAGCCTTCAGGTGCGCGACGAGGAGGAAAAGAAAGTCTGATATAGAGGTATGTTGTCTGTCTTATGTTATCTTTAAAATGCCATTCTGTGTGTAACGTTGTTAGATGTTTCATTTATTGCAGCTAGCTAGCTAAATAGCAATAAAGCTAATGCTACATAATAATGCTACGATAGCTGTTGGACTCAGATAACGTTACAGATTGCTAAACCAATAGCTAGCTATCTGGATAACTGCTCCTTCTTGTGCTGAAATTTCGCTAACAATTATCAGTGATAATGGCTAACACTAACTCCACAAAAACAGATTTCTGCACTGGAACTGCCCATTGGTCCGACAGCCNCGCCTCAAGCCTTTCCCAGCTGACCCAGAGCCGGTCACAGCGCACCATCAAGGCAGAAATACGCCCGCCGGGAGCCGCTCAGCAGCGCGGAGAGCTCCCCACACAACCCCGACCCCAGAGTTAATAACAGGAGGTTATGGTGTTTCACTCTCTTCTCTCTATGACACTTGTATCTCGACCAGTAGCCTACTTTTGTTGCGTTTGCTGATCCTCTATGGTACACAAACACAGTACAGCCTAGTATAATCACATATCGGAACAACGGGACGTCGGACTAATGGGAAGTCGGACCAATGACATGGACCCTTTCTGCACTGGCTTGCACCAGAGATGTGAGCGCCACTTGGCATTGTAGCACATTGTAGTAACCTAGATTGATAATGAAATATATGTTTCATGCTGTTTTACTACTATTAGTGAGTTCTGTGACATTTTATGATTTACCATGTGTGTAAAGTATTTAGTTGTTACTCAGAGTTATATTGTAACTTATCTCAGTGGTGCAGTTATTTCAGTAATACATGTATCCCAACTTAGTTATCACTAATTTTGAACTTAGTTAAAACTAAGTTTGAACTTACACACAGTTGGTGCATCAGGCTGCAGTAGTTATTTGTCCTACTCTGCAGCTACAGTATATGTTTTTGCTTGTAATAGGCTAATATCTACTCTATAACTGCCCAGATGCACTCAGGAAATATTTGAGGAAACCCCCAGCTGCTGGAGAAGGGACATCAAATCTCTCTTACACCACCCTCTGAAGCAGGTAAATCAAATCCCAATCTCGCCTAGGGCACCAAAATGGCTAGGGCCGGCCCTGATGACTGGACATGTCACTGGTCTAAAACATTTATCTGCAGCTTGGCAGATGTCTCACCCATGGGTGTCACACCATCCACCATCCTCTCCTCCTCTCAATGAGAAACTCACCTCATACACCTTGTAAATCAAACTACATTGGCTTTTTTTTTCTCCACACAAAGACATATTCATCACACACATGATTCTCAGTGATTTATGTATTTTTGTTTCTGTTTCAGTCCCATATAAAAGAATAACCTGACTATTGATCATCTACAACCATTTATCCAACGAGCCTCGTGCTAGCTCAGGTATGAAAACACCACAGTGACCGCTCCTCTGGAAACTGTGATTAATTCACAATTGGAATTCTGTCACTTCCACCTTTGCCAGGTGGGAACAAGATGCTGATTGGACAAAACTATGCAAGCCACCTCTCGGCGGCAAGATGGTGTTTTGTTCCCACGGGGCGCACAGCTGCACGCTTGAGACGGATAAATAACATCCCCAGCACACGTTCGGTCAAACAATGTATCAATAGACTGTTGAAGCGTGGAGCTGAGAGTCTTCAAATGTTCATCTGTGCACATGTTCAGAGGCCGACTGAGACCCATCAGAAAAGATGTGATCAATATCGAGCATGTGTCTCTAAGGAGGTGTAAAGCTGATGAAGCTGGATGAGGCCAGTTTGTGTCGGCTGCAGCGAGTAATTTACTGACTACATGTGTATGTGTGTGATCTTTAGGGCACGTCTGTGTGCATGCTCACATGTATGCCTGTGGATATTCTCATTTATCCAGTTATAGTTATCTCAAGACAACTGAATCGAACGCAACTGGACTTAGTTTTGCTCACATGTAGTAGATCTATCCATCCCACCATCCATACATCTATAATAAGAAAAATAATGTCCTTTCCTTGGAAGGAAAACAGGATGGTTCCAGCATCAAAGATAAAATGAGGCCAAAAGAAACACAAGCACAAACACAGAGAATAAATCAGACAAATATACACTAGAAAATATATCAGTTAAAAACTAACTAAATGACAGACTGTGGAAATATTTACAGTGGTTGCCACTTACAGTGTTGATGGCTGAATGAAATGAATGTGACATGTTGTATATGTCCATGTAAGTAATTAAATAGACTGCTCAGGGAACAGTGAGTCACAGGGAGTCAGTGAAACTTCAGGGATATCAATCTGTCTATTTAGGAAGCACAAGTGATTATGAATCAGTTTCAGCTGCTTTGGTTCAAATCAAAGAGACAACAGGAACAATGGAGAGACAAACAGGAAATGGTTGTGGTGTCCACAGACAGTTGCTCTCTCCTTATCCTTCCTGACTGATTCTTCTCTGGTTTTGTCTTCTGCTAGTGTCCTTGTCACTACTGGTAGCATGAGGCCCTACCTGCAGCCCAGTCAGGTTGATACCAGATACCAGGAGACCAGCTGATACACGAGGAGAGCTGGACAGGGCCGTAGAAGGGCATCAACCCTGCAGCAGGACCGCTATCTGCTCCTTTGTGTGAGGAGGAACAGGAGGAGCACTGCCAGAGCCCTACAACATGACCTCCAGCAGGCTACTGGTGTGCATGTTTCTGACCACACTGTCAGAAACAGACTCCATGAGGGCGGCATGAGGGCCCCACGTCCTCTAGTGGGACCTGTAATCACAGCCCAGCACCGTGCAGCTCCATCATTCACCAGAGAACACCAGGACTGGCAGGTCCACCACTGGTGCCCCGTTCTCTCCACAGATGAGAGCAGGTTCACACTGAGCACATGTGACAGGCGTGAAAGAGTCTGGAGACGCCGTGGTGTACGTTATGCTGCCTGTGACATCATCCAGCATGACCGGTTTGGCGGTGGGTCAGTGATGATCTGGGGAGGCAGATCCTTGAGAGGTCACATACCTCCATGTCAGAGCCAGTGGTACCCTATGCATGCAGATTACCATGTAACTGTATAAAATGTGTGTATTTATCACATAAATATAGTTTAGTTTAGTTTAGTTTATTCATTCATTTCAAACCAAACAAAAATAATACAACACATACAACATAACAAATCCACAACAACACAGTTTGAAAAGGGGATGGAGGAAGCAAAGCTTATATGTGCTTATACTAAATGTGTTATATTTTTAATATTTTGTCATGTTTAGATTACGTGTTTCAAAGGCATCTGTGTATTGTGTACATAACAGAGCGCAACACGAGTTAAAATTGTAATTTCCAATAGTGACAAGCAATATGTATGTGCTTTACTAAATTTACACAAGCACTACGAGTGGTCGGGAGCAGGAGTGGATTTTGTTAGTAGCTACGAAAAGATCGGAGCTACTAAAATATTGATGAATGCGGACATGCATGTAAATTTCCGTCTGTTTAGACACATTTAGTTAAATTAGTTGGCAATTAGCAGGTTTAAGATCCAGATTAGGTTCATGATTGTGAATTATCTATGTAAATCGACTCAACAGATTACACGTTCTTTCTACATGTTGAATGATGATAATAAAAATATAGGCTAATAATAAAATCACAAAAAGGTTGTAAACCTTATGGTCATTACCATATCTGGGTCACTCAGGTGGTGTCAATTCTAATTAAACCTCCCACAATATAAAAGGCCTTCAGCTTTAGTTAATGGTAACAATGGCTGAACTTGCACTTTTGCATGATTTGGCGCAAGGCGCTATTTGGCGAGAAAGGCATTTCAGAGATAGGGCAGATATGTTGGCTGAGAGTGATGAATGGTTGATTAGGCGCTTCCGACTATTGAGACCAAATCTGTTGCATTTATGCAACATTTTGGAGCCTAATTTGACAAGGCCAACCAAACAAAGCCATGCCATCCCTGCACATCTACAGGTACTCTCTGTGCCTTGTTTTCTAGCCACAAAGACCTTCCAATGGGAGACTGGTGACAGGTCCGGCATTTCCCAGCCATCTATGAGCCGCATCCTCCCTGCAGTGCTCAACGGTATCATCAAACTAATGCCAGAGTACGTTCAATTTCCCTATGGCGCACAACGGCAGGTAGAGGTGATGCAGGGATATAGCGCGATTGGAAACATGCCAGGTGTCATCGGTGCCATAGACTGCACACACATACGCATCAAGGCTCCGTATGGTGATGCATTTAAAAACTTTCATTCCGTGAATGTGCAACTGATCTGTGATGCTAAGTGTGTGCTGTTAAACGTTGTGGCACGGTGGCCTGGTGGGACGCATGATAGTTACATCCTGCGCAATAGCGCAGTTGGCACGTGTTTGGACGATGGAGCTGTGAGGTACTGCTGGCTTATTAGTAAGAATATAGCCTGCCTATAATTGCATACATTTATATGTAGACACTTACCTTTCTATATCCATAGGGGACAGGGGTTACCCACTGACGCCGTGGCTGATGACCCCACTGAACAACCCGCAGACACCACAGGAGCTGGCATATAATTAGGCGCACGCTGCTACTCGGGCCGTTGTAGAGCGCACCAACGAGGTCTTGAAGGCAAGATGAATGTGTTTAGATAACAGAGGTGGCACCCTTCTTTATGCACCCGCGAAGGTGTGTAAAATAATATTGACCTGCTGTGTCCTGCACAGTGTGGCCATTAACCAGGGTCTTCCCCTGCCTGAAGTCCCCAATCCAGGAGAACGCGTACCTCCAGAACCAGCTCTTGGACCTCGAAATGCGGCTGCTAAACGGACCCACCAGCGACTTATAGAGCGATTTTAAGGTAAGTGTCGCTTAGACAGGTACTGAATAAGCTATGAACATTTTAGGCCGACATTCTTTGCAAAAAGTTATTTTAATTTGTTTTGTTTTATATTTATATCCAACATCCTGTTTCAGTAGGCTACATCAGTTCATTTTAATGTCATGCTACAAATAGTCTATATTTATTTATCCGAATAAAAGAGAGTAGCTTGATTATCTTGTTTCAAGTGTTTTTCCCAGGATAACCAGACATCACACAATACTGACAAAATTACACTTTATTTTTGAGGGCGCAAAAGTGCCTCGCAGATTCCCTTCAAGCTGGTGTTGATTTCTTGTAGGGATATGTTAATTTGCTGAACTGCTGT
>NC_065525.1:41163895-41262907 GCF_006386435.1 Epinephelus moara | reverse complement strand
ACACATTAAACACACGTTAAACACACATTACACACACTTGAACACACCTTGAACACACATTAAACACACGTTAAACACACTTGAACACACGTTAAACACACTTGAACACACATTAAACACACGTTAAACACACATTACACACACTTGAACACACATTAAACACACATTAAACACACGTTAAACACACTTGAACACACGTTAAACACACTTGAACACACTTGAACACACGTTAAACACTTGAACACATGTTAAACACACGTTAAACACACTTGAACACATGTTAAACACACGTTAAACACACATTAAACACAGGTTAAACACATTAAACACACTTAAACACACTTGAACACACATTAAACATGGCTTAATAGAGACAATTTTAAACACAAGTACACGAATTGGCTTCACTATACTTCGCAGCATTCACAGACAAACACTTGTCTTTATCTGGACACATTTTCCCCACAAATACAACATGCTAATGTTATTAGCACAAGTCTATTGCATATTACATTGTATAAGTTAGCCTAGCAGCTAGCAGAGATTTCCTCTGCTCATATGAAGCCAGGATGAATCACACACATGACTTGAAAATGCTATTTTTGTGGAGGCTTTATTGTCTTCACAGTTTATTGTTGTTTTGTTTATCTGTGAAATGAAATCAAAGCTTTGTTTCCACTGAGGGAAATGGTTTCAGCTTACAGAGACGGGAACTGCCCATTGGTTCGACAGCCCATTGGTTCGACATCCCATTGTTCCGACCATATTAAACTCATTGTTCCGAAGTCTATTCCGAAATCATCATGATGCCCTGTGGTTAAGGTCTGGTTAGGTTTAGGCACAACAACCACTTGGTTAGGGTCAGGAAAAGACCATGGTGTGGGTTAAAATGAAAAAGAAAGTGGCAAACTCATAAGCCGTGAGCCTGCTCCGCCTCAAGCCGGTCGCGGCGCACCATATGCCCGCCGCGAGCCATTCAGCACCGCGGACAGTCAGACTAATGGGATGTCGAACCAATGGGCTGTCGAACCAATGACATGGACCCACAGAGACAGACAGGAGGTCTGCGTCGCCATGACATGTAGTTATGTTTCTGGGGAGGTGCACGTCAGTACGTCGTAGGCTGTAAGTTGACGCAAATCATCAGATAAATAAACAGACAACTATGATAACATCGACAACAACACTACAGACAACAACAGGGCACCTCTTCCATATTATAGACCTGTTCACCTCATATCATTAAAGTGCTCCACATATCAAGAGGAGCAGCATCCTCTCACACACAGGTTCAATTATTCCTCACAGTTTGTTCAACAGGTGATTGGTTGGGAGAGCTGACACCCTGTATCCTCAGCTCATTAACACTGTAGCACTGTAACTGTCATCACTACATGTGGTTTCCACTGTATATATAAATATCTGTCCTAACCATACAGCATGTTAGTGTATGAAACATAAAGAACAGAGCACTAAATGTACAGTTTGTAGATTAGGGAGAAAAATAAAAAGGCAAAATAAATGTTCCAGTTAAAATCCTTGTTTTTGTGACCTTTGGCCGCTGAAATTCTTCCCTTTGATTCAAAACCTAACAAAGCCTCAGATGTCGTCTTTGGACCTGGGACACGGCTTCCCTTCGACACCTTCATTTGAATAAGGAGGATGAACAAATACAGCAGGAATCCTAAAATAATCTAAACATCCCTCCTTGTTTACTTCCACCAGTCGACACACAGTAACACGCTGGCAGTGTGACGGTCGCCCAGGGGATCTGCCTTGTATTTTATGCATTCATACAAACCTGTTGCTGCTCCTGTACAACAGCCTCTTACATAATAAATGTGGAGCGTAGCAGAGGGAATAACACTAACCCTAACCACAGTCATCCTCAACAACAACATCACCATATGTAATAAATGTGCCGAAAAGGAGATTCAAATTATTCATTCATTCATTCAAAATATGTTTGAGATCAAGATGCTGGTAAAATAAAAATAAACACAAATTAATGGAGCAAAAAATATTTTTCTTCTTCTTCTTCTTCTTCTGCGTCCTTTTAATCATCTCTCAGCCCTCACATTTATTATGCAGCCACATTTATGATCCCATGTAAATATGTTAGTATGGCATCCTCTCTAACGTTTTGAAGAGCACTGGGAGGGCTTACATAAAAATTCAAGACATATTTCAAAACAGTTTAATTTTGTTTTGAGCCTAGAAATCTCCTGCAAACTCATCTGAGGGTCCCGACGCTGAGCTTGAGATTGAACTCAGGGATGAACTTGAGAAAATGACTCTTTTCCCTCCAGATGAACATTAACTGTTTATCAAACTCAGCAGCAGAGGTGGAGACGTCCCACAGAGCTGCAGAGGATGAACTACACATTGCTCCAGAGCTGCACAGGCTCATGAATACATACTGTACACCCTGCTCACAGATGCTGTTCCAGGTTAGGATGGAAAAACAAAGCCGAGTTGACACAGGCGCTGGACTGTTCTGTTGCTGAGGCTGGGATGGCTATTTCTGGACAGGCCTGTATGATTCATCAGTGGCTGTTAGGAGGTCTGACGTGTCACGATGTGTCATTCCACTAATTGTCACTCTGACTTATCCTGAGCCCTCTCTGCCGCCCCTGAGCTCTCTCCTGACCTGAGATAATTCTGCTACAAAACCATGCAGAGGGAGCAGGTTTCATACACCTCAGGGAAGGAGAATCTCCGCATGTTTTGTGGACACGGTGACACCCCCAGAATTTTTTTCTATTATTATTATTGGACTGGTCAGAGCAGGCCGCTGAAAATCTTGAGGTGGCACACTAAAGCCAAAAGCCAGAGCTAGATTTTAGGAATGTTGTAGTATAAACAGTGTTGTGCAAAGGTTTGGCCAGCCCTGGTCAAAATTTCTTGTACTGTGAAAAGTGAGTAGAAGACGAACTGATCTCCAAAAGGCACAAAGTTAAAGATGAAACATGCTTTTCAACATTTTGAGCAGGATCAGTGTTTTATTTTTGTTTTATACAATTTTAGAGTGAAAATAAAACAAACAAAAAGGAGCTCCATGCAAAAGTTTGGGCACCCCGAGACATTTGAGCTGTCAGACGACTTCTCCCAGGGTCTCAGACCTTAATGAGCTTGTTCACAGTCATCGTTAGGAAAGGCCAGGTGATGCAGATTTCAAAGCTTTATAAATACTCTGACTCCTGAAACCTTGTCCCAACAATCAGCAGCCATGGGCTCCTCTAAACAGCTGCCTAGCACTCTGAAAACTAAAAGACCTGATGAAGACTAGAAGAAGATAGCAAAGTGTTTTCAGGGAGCTGTTTCCTCAGTTGGTCATGCCATTAAGAAATGGCAGTTAACAGGAATTGTGGAGGTCAAGCTGAAAACTTTGTGAGAGAGCTGTTCGTAGGATTGTCAGAAAGGAAGTGGTGCACTGTTCTACCGTGCAGACACACCTGGACAGGTACTGTATGACCTTCATGGAAGAGTCATCTGAAGAAAACCTTTCCTGTGTCCTCACCACTAAATTCAGCTTCAGAAGTCACAAGAACCTGGTCTCACTCCGATGTCATTGAATACAGGCGCTTGGTCAGTGACTTCCAATGTCGGATACTGACAAAAAAAGCCGTCCTTTCACGTCAGCATGATACCCGTCCAGTCACCATTATTGTTTAATAGCACCCAGCGGCGTCAGACGGAAACACGGCGGTACAACTAGTTAAGTTAAGATGGTGGAAGTCCAAACTCTGTCAAGCCAAACACTGTTCTTTTTTTCTCAACCCATCCATGTATGTGTGTTGGATACACATAACCACATGCGTTTGTTTTTGAAGGGGAATACACGCCAAGTCACAGTGTTGTATTGACGCAGTGCTTTTATTTTGAAAGAGACTGTATGCAAACTGTACATTTGTGAAAACAGAAGTGTATTTTGAAAACAGACAATGCATGTAACAGGCTGAAGGCAGAACGTCAACAGCCAACACACCCAGGGTACCTCGGACGTCATATCTCGACGTGGAAAGTCCATGACCAAACGTGGACATGTGACGAGGTTGCAGTGAGTATTACTGTCATTTTCTTACAGATGTCTCTCTTAACAATGTTTTCTGACTGTCCTGCCACCACAGTCCGAACCAGAGAAGATCTGAACTGATTAACATGTTGATACACTCGTATGTGTCACCACTCGTATGTGGCACACAAAGTAATAAGATGGAGGAACAATGAGGGTTTTTTGGAAGAGTCATACAGGCTGTCCTACCTTGTTGGTAAAGCATGTCGGGGCTGTATGCAGCCTGACAGGTATACCAGCTGAGTAGAAGGGTAGTGCAAATGATTTTTATTTGTGGTTAATATATTCATCTTGAATCAATATTATTATTTTACTTTGATGTAACCAGGAGTAAAAGACTGATTGAGATTAAAAGTCTTTTTTCAGATGTGCAGCAGCACAGTAACACACTTACAGACACTGAACAAACATACAACAGTTTAAGATGAAAACAAAGGAGAGAATAATGAGATATCAAAAAACATTCTTCAACATTCAGAACATCCACAGCCAGATGTGCCTCCTTCCAAATCATCAAGAATCACTTTGGATGCATTTAATGAGAGCAGCTGACGCGCTGGAGATGAACATCTGTCAGAGACAAGAGAGAACAGCTCTGTGGAGTGAAGATGCAAATACAACAATATTTCTATTAAGATAATCTAAATATGATTTAGGATGAGTGCATCAACAATACAGAGGCTTGACATTTTTTTGTAACTGTATATTCTATCATAACTTTCACGTTTCATATGGCTTTATTTGTCATAAACAACATCAGCTATCATAATCACACCTGATTTCAATAAGGTACGATGTTTGAAGCTGGCTGAGTGTTGTTTGTCACTGAAAGGTTCTGTTTTGAAGCAGAGAGACCGACTTGTCATTTGGAGCTCCGCCTGGATCTTTGCATGGAAAAAACACTGTAGAATGGTCATACTTTGAGCAGTCTTCCTCAAATTTGAAACAAATGTTCATTGATAGTGTGCCTACAGCCCCACAGTGTCATTTACCTGCTCAGATGAAGCCACAGACAGTTATTCATCCTGAAACACATTTTTTATTTTATTTTAGGCAAAATCTTCAATTTTTTTACTGACTTCAGAGGCCCATTACTCTGTCTCTGTATCACATAGAGTGTTTCTGACACTTTCACAAGAAAATTCAGAGTTTTCTTTCTGGCAAGACCTCATGCATGCATGTAGTCAGAGCGGTTCAGAAGCTACAGTCATTTTAATTTGGGTATGTCATTTTAGGCGTTTTTGCTACAAAATGGGGGTGGAGTGCAAGAGGTTTTAATTTTGGATAAGCGGAGGGCATACAAATTTAAATACTCGTATTTTTTACTTTACTGACGATTTTTAAAGACCATGGAAGGCATTGTCTTTAAAAATTGCATTTTCTTCACAAAAAATGCCAAAGTGACCTCATCTATCACAGCCAGAATCTGTAAAAACAGAGATTATTGTTGGATTTAAAATTTCCGGTTGGACACGTCATGTGTGACAACAGCTTCCATCAGAAAAAAAAACACTTAAAAAACAACCGAATTTGAGTTCAGAAAAGTGATATTTAATTAAAATCAATTTATTCTACGTCTCGTCAAAAATAAAGCATTTGCATAACAAGAGTGAAAAACTGAGGCTTTTTTCAACTCGCGGATTTTATCTTCTTCTTTTATCGTAGTTTTAAAAATCTAATAATTAATTTATGGAAGAGGTAGGGTCAGGGATTTTTCTCCAGTCACTCGTCCTACTGTCGTTGAATGGCAACGGTGGTCAGTACTCTTCACTTTATGACGTACTTACAGTATGTCCTGTACGGATCAAATGCAGTTATTTTAACAGAACACACAAACTGATTCTAAACCTAAACAAGTAGTTTGGTGCCTGAACCCAACCACACCACCACTACAACCTGGTCTCAAATCGCTGAATCCCAATGCTTGGGCAGTGACTTCTGACGTCAGACACCGACGAAAAAAGCTGTCCTTTTACGTCAGCATGATACGTGGCCTGTCAATGTTACTGTTTAATGATGTGAAATAAGTAGAACACATTTAAAACACATATTTTTTATTTGGATAAAGCATCATACAGCCATCAGATGCATTTTAATGTGCACTGTCTGTATGTAAATCTGGTGAAGGGAAATCAAAGTCCAGTCAAATGAAAATAGGTCTGCTCAGAGTCCCAAGTTGTTCTAAGTGCAGCCCTTGAGTGAACATACCTCGTCCTCCGGCAGGTGTCTACTGGGAACGAGCAGGATAAGGAATATATGAACTCTCTCCCAGAGCCCAAATATTCAGGCCTGTGCTGTCGTCCAACTAAAACTTTCCACAACTCTCTGTGTCGCTGGCTGCCCTGATATGATTTATGGAACCACATTTAATGGACAACAGAGAGCAACAAAGCCCGGCTTGCTTTGTGTTTCATCAGGGCTCAAAATAAATGTTCACTTTTTATGCATATTTACACCCCAATATTATTCAGGAGGATCAACATTTCCATTTGGGGCATGAAAACACCATTTCCCATCTGGTCTAAGCCCCCATCATGATTATGTGCTGGGATAGGCTCGTATTACCCAGGGTATCCTATTTCATGTTCTTTTTTTCCTGGTCACACTGAGTTCTCTTTTCATAATAATATCCAACGTATTCAGCTTAATTATGTATGCTGGGGTATTTGTGATTAGGATATGAATATGCATATAAACAGCTTAGCCCAAATATGACCTCAACTGGAGCGTGAGCTGCTATCCTCAGTATCCTCTCTGTGTTAAGGCGCTCAGTGGTGCGATGTCATTTTCACTGAAATTTCCTAATAAGCTTGACTTAATAGGCCCACCATGGATACTTGTGATTAGAAACAGGCGCTGACATCTTTTCACGCTGCATATTTCCTCACTGATTAACGTCTTGATTTCCATGCTCACAATATTAAAGCACAATTTATGGAGGTTTAAGATAGTTTTCACACCTGGCTTGTTCAGTTCGGTCGAATCAAAACTTGGGAGTGTTGATCCTGTTGGTGCAGTTTGTTCTGGCAGGTGTGAACGCAGCAGTCACACTCAGGTATGGACCAAAACCACCAGACTGAGGCCTTGTTCAAGAAGTGGTCTGAACTCAGTTACATGGATTAATGGATTAAAACAGCTACATAGCTACCTGTGCTGTGCCTATCATGTGTCTACCTGCTGGATCTTTAGAGATAGTTTTAGCTGATGAGCATATTACAGTTCAGGAGGATTATGTACCTGAATTCTTGATATGTGCCTTCAGCACCTCCATTGCATCAAAACATTATTTTCCAGCCAAGCCGTACCTCTTTGTGTCACATTCAACGTCACTGACAGACTGGAAACCAGGTAAGTAAACAGTAGTCTGTTTAGTGTTTCCACCACAGACAGTCCTCTTAAATGTGGGCGGGGTTGTTGTCACTCACTGCTCCGTCTAGCACTTGCTGTATATAATGTGTAACAGGTAATATAACATCTCATGTTTACTTTAAACACGAAAAAAATACTTTCACAACTTGAGTTATAGACTGAAATGTGCCTCTGTCTTCCTGCACAGTCCTGCACAGGTCCATTTTTGAAAACCCACACTTTCCACATACCTGTAAAGCTCAGTACCAGAACCGACCTGTTACCTGTCATTATGTCTACGTCAAAGCTGCATCTGTTAATAAAAGACTTGCAACCTGTGATCAAACCCCCCCAGGCTCCAGTCCCTCACATTAAGCTGGTTCTCCATTCTTGAATTGGACGTCTCTTTGACTGGATGGTGAAAACATTCAATCACTGCCAGGTTAGGAAACATGTTAGCATGCTCCTTCCACCACCATCAAATCTCCAAAGGATCCTCCTTGGGTGTCTTGAACTCCATGTAGGCTGCCACCTCATCCTCGGGCTGCAAAGTTTCATGGCTGGAGTCCTCCACGTCGGTGACCAATGAGACCGCGGGGTCAAAGGTTACACTTGTGTCACTGGCTTTCAAAATAAAAGGAACTGCAGCTTGGTGATAGTGATTTAGATGTTAAAGTATTACACATATACTGCACATCTTTTTACTCTGTTTTATTCTGAGAAATAAAACAGATTTTTGTTCTCACCTGTTCTATTCCATAAATCCACCCCACACACTGAAAGACAGACTTTCCAAAGTTGTATGAACGCGGCATTTTTTTTAGATTTAATTTTCCTCTTAAATTATATCCCCCCTCCCTGTCACAAAACATTTTTTAATATTGACCAGAAGTAAATGATTTTTGCTTTGTACATTACTTGTACTGTTTTGAATTTAACCAAATCTCCAAATTTCAATGTATGTGGCTTTAAAACAGAAATTTATTTTCACACACTTGGTTGATATAAGCATGATCTATCTTAATTTGCTCTTGCGTATCAATTTTTCGATTTCCAAATAACATCATTTTGATCTCAAACCATCTTTTCAGTTTATTTATTTCTGTTATGATCTCTCTCCGGAGCATAAAACAGCGGTATCATCTGCAAATAAAACAAATTTTAATATTTTTGAAACTCAACATGTCATTAATATATATAATAGAAACAATTTTGGTCCCAATACTGACCCCTAGGGGTACACCACAAGTAGTGTTACAACATGAAGATTTCCATTCACTCATTTGAACAAACTGCTGCCTGTTTTGTAAATAACTTTTTTAACCAATTCAGTGCTGTTCCCCTGATGCCACATTTTCCCAGTTGTATTATTTATTGCTGAATTACAGCTCACAACTCGCACCAACAGCTGACGCTGCTCCGCTCTGATTGTTTCTGCTGGCTACTGAAACATCCTGGTGCAGACTATTTACAGGAGTTTACCAGCCTGTCGCTCAGGCTGCACCTGAAGATAATTACAAGCACGGCTGTTCTCAGCTTTCAATGTTTGATAGTCCACCACTGACATTTTCATCACGTCGTCTCATCAACAAAAATGAAACATAGATTTTTGGGTCCGACTGATTTAGCGGCCGGCCGATTAAATCGGCCGATTATAGCCATTAGAGAATAATCAGCAATCGACCAAAAGTTGGCCGATTGACGCCGATGTTAAAACTTAAATTTTCATCACTAATAAAATGCAGGGAATGTGGTGTTTTACTTAGAAATGATGTCCTTGTGTTACTTTTTGCACTATAACCAACCTCTGTTAAGTTGTCAATAATAAGAAGAACTCTGGTACTGTGAACATACATGTGAATGTCTTAATTCATAGAGACTTTGCATGATTATTTTATTTCCCAGAGGTTTACTGCCTTTTTCCACATCATATTTTTGATTTATTTTGTGTTCAAATTGTTCATATGCTGCTTGTTCCACACAATTTCTGATAATAAAAGTATTTGAAAATAGTAAAATGTTCTTCCTTCAATTTATATCTTTGTCACGAGTGTCTGAACTATATTTAAGCCATCAAAAGCAGGTATTTCGGGGGGTTTTAAATTGAAAAATGTAAAAATGTAATTGGCTGATATATCGGTTATTGGATTTTTTTATTCCATAATATCGGAATCGGCATCGGCCCCAAAAAATCCATATCAATCGGGCCCTATAGATTTCATCTTAGTTTTTATTATTATGATCCATTTTATAGCTCATCATAGTCTCGTTTTTGTCGTGGAAAAAAGGTAGTGGACGAAAAATGTTCATCATAATTTTCAAAATCAACACTGCATTAGACATTAAGTATTTTCTACATATATTGTGGAGCCTCTAATCTGTAACGATGCATCATGCTTGATCAGATTTATTAGATATTTTGTATGTAAAATCTTCATCTGCAAAGTCATCTCACTATTGGCAAATAAATGAAGTAAAACAGTGAAAATAGAAGTTTCTGAAATGTAGCGGAATATAATGTAACATAAATCATAAAGCCTAAATGTACAATCACCTCCACCACTGGTTCTGTATCACCTGTACTGTGTTTCATTAAGCAGCAACATGTCGTCTCAGGACAGAAGTAAGAAGCAAAGGAAAAATGATTGGTGCTTCCTAAACTGAGGTCTGGGGTCGTGGAGAGGTTTCTGAGAGGTCCCTGTCAAAATGAAGGTTGGTTCAATTTCACTCTCCCTGTTATCTCCCCGTCCACAGTACAGAAAGGCAACAAAAGCCTTTGAAAGGCTCCGTGGGATGAAACCTCTATTAAGTCTTCCAGACCTCTATTAGGTCCGGATTGATTTTTTGACATAAAAGTTTGGGTGGCTATAACTTTATAGAATTTGTCAGTGACTTCCTCCAAACACAGAGCATCCTCAAACATCTACAGGGTTTCTAAACTATTTTTTATCCCCTCCCCGAGGGGGGCCTTGGATGAATGTGCACCCCTCTCCGAGCAGAAATGGGTTCCCCTAAAAATCCTATCGGCGCCCCTGGGTGTGAGGGTTACAGCCTTTGAGCCGGTCTTATCTCGGCTTGTATTTTAAATAGGATGCACTTTGTCTTGTGATGACAGGTGAATCCAGGGATCTGACCGTCCGTGCCACGCATGCACCGCTGGAGCGCACGAATCCAGTCGCACCGCCCTCCTGTCCGCCTGCTGCTGCCGGGAGGAGCGGAGGAGAGAGCAGACCGGAGCGCAGCATCAACACTCACGGTACCGTCGGGATGTGGCAGCGGTCTCGACAGCTAGAAATGCCCCGTGAAAATCTCAAAGTTTGTCTCCTGTGAGAGCGGAAGACAAAGAAGACAGATAAAGGCGCGCAGAGACACAGAGACAGAGACAGAGGGAGAGACACATCGCGCGGAGCTGCATCAGCCGCCGCAGAAATTTCCAGCGGTGCCTTCCCCGCCTGCTGCCCGGCTCTGTCGCTCCTGATCGAGGAGCGCGTCGGAGCCGGTGTCCGAGCCGATCTAACGGTCAGGAGACGAGAAGGAGGGACAGAGGAGGCAGCCCACTCCTCCAGACATCCTCCCCTCTGCGTCTGGACCCCCGCAGTGTCCGCCGATGTGGAGGTGAGTGCCGATGATGGTGTGATGTTGGCCGCTTTGACAGCGAGTTGAGGTGGTGATTGCTGAAGGACTCGCAGGTAAAGGGCCACGTGGTCTGACTGTTAACTGCGTTCTGGTTCTTACCGAGCTCTGCGGTGTGTCACCGAGTCGTAACTTTAACAGCCTCCCAGCCTGCACGGGCGTCACAGCGCGTGGGGCTGCGTGTCTGATAACATCACATATACAATAACTCAGAGAGCGTGCATCCGATTTTACATCCAACACAGTGACCAGGGTCCACAGAGTCCACAGAGTCCACGTCTTTGCACGTCTTTACGCACAGTACAGCTCCACTGCAGAGACACAAACAGCAGGAGGCAATGTGGACCTGACTGAGCCTGTGTCTGATGATCACAGCCAAATAAATACATGTGACACCAGGTCAGAGTCTAAGGAGCTGTTATCACCTGTAGTGGCTGAAGAGGCTCCGCAGAAGATATTATCACAATACTTGAGTCACGATACGGTATTATCGCGATATTTTGCGATATGCTGAGTAACATATATTGCGATTTATTAGCTTTTAAAAACTCCAAGTTACGTCACCAAAGTAGAAAATTGCCAACATTTTAACTTGTTTAATCAAATTAGGGACTGTTCGTTATTTATGGGGGGGCATGTCAAATAATTTTTGAGCACTTAAGGAGGGGCTATTTTTAAATTAATTTATTAAGGAGGGGCATACAGATTTAAATAGCTGTATTTTGTATTTACTTTACCGCCAATTTTTTAAGACAACATTCCTGTACATACAGAAAATACCGCTGGATTTTCAAATTTCCAACGGTCCTTGGACACATCACTGTCCAAACTGGTGTCCAAATGACACCATTTATCACAGCCTGAAACTCTAAAAACAGAAATTACCACTGGATTTTCACATTTCTAGCAGTCCTTGGATACATCATGTGTGATAAACGCTTCCGTCAGAAAAAACAAACAAACATGCAGTAGTTAATGATGCTTTGCCAAAGGTGGATGCTGCAGCTTTTCGGAGGTCAATTGATCGAGGATTCAATCAGACACATCTAACAGAGGTATATTCATCAGAGGTTTTGAATAAAAGTTCCAATAAACACATCAGGAATCACATACAAGCCGTCACTCTGCCCCCAGGAAGATCCTCTGGGGCTGCGCTTCATGGTGAAATAGTTAAAGGTGGAAAATTTGGTTCACTGGGGACAAATTCTGTCTTAATAATAAAGTGAAATATGTTTCCTTTAAAATGTTGCATCAAACAGACTTTGGAGAGATTCAGACCTGTTCTTGGATATTCTTGTAATTTCTATGTTTCTTATTTATGAGGGGGGGAGGGGATGGTGCAAAAAGGGGGAGGCATGTTGAATAATTTTTCAAGCACTGAGGAGGGTCTTGTGTGTTTTTTTGTTTTTTTTGTGAAGAGGAGGGGCCACAGATGTAAATGGCTGTATTTTGTGTTCAGATTTTTTGGCAGAAATATGGCGGAAGAAGTGCAATATCCAATTCATGTGTCAAATGTGTCACGATGTGCCGTTATTAATGAAGGACTGTGGAGCTGCAGAGTGTCCTGGCCCACATGTCATATTCAGATGTAAGGGAACATGCTTATTTGGTACAGATCCCAACATAAATCATCATCATTTTTAGATTTTTTTCAGTGAATATTCTGCAAAAAATTACGATTCCCATAAAAATTTAGGATTTTTTAAAATACCAGAGTTTATAAAAAGCATGAAAATGAGCTTGTTCATCATAAACACTGGGAGGGTGGGATCCTCGGACCACCTGACAGAGGTCCGGGCTGAGCGCCAAATGTCCTCAAGTAACGCCCCCGTGTACGTGTGCGGGGCTGCTGTGAGCGGCCCCTGACCTCCTGTCATTTTGCAAAAGTGGCCCCCAGGCAAAACGAGCTAAGTATCACTGCATGTAGCAACATAACAAATGCTTATATTTGGCAAACTGGTGCTTAAACTAACGACTAGTAAAATGAATTTATAAACAGTGACAAATGTGAAGATGTGCTCATTTTGTGTCATTATGAATTCAGTAACTTTGGGTTTTGGACAAAACAAACAATTTAGAAAACATCACCCTTCAAACCTTTTGAGTCTCCTCTCCTTTCTTTTTTATAGATTGAATAAGTAAATGTTTAATAGATGTTACATTCAAATAATAAAGAAACATGAGAGTCATTAGCCGCAGCTCCACAGTCAGCCAGAACAGGGCGTGTCCCTGGAACATGACTGCCTGTCGGGCCCGTCCTCATCGACAGACTCCAGTTCTCTGCATTTCACTGGTGCAGCTGTTAGAAAAGAGCATGTGAACCGAAACTGCACCAGAACAGAAGCACTTTCTGTGTTTCAGCTTTGTATCGACTCTGTGCTTAAAGTGCAAACAGCTTCTTTCTATTCTGTGACATCCATAATATGAAACATATGAAAACAATAACTGATTTCATCTTACGAACGCTGAATGGAAACTGTAACAGTAACGCACCCCCAAAGGCACGCATTGTCCTTAAAGTCGCCAAAGAATTGCATCATCTGCCGGAGCGGCTCTCTCGCGTCCTGCGGTGCCAGTGACAGCTCCATGGCTCATCTGAAAGGCCTGTAGCAAAAACAGCAGCTCATTACAAGTGCAGCGGCTCGGGCTTCCTCTGGCAGGAGGCTGCTGGCTCATTAAGGGTCACCGAGGGGCGAGTCTCCCTCTATGAGCCTCAGCTTGTTACCAGAGCTCTCTGTGAAACCGCTGTTAATTGGAATTAATTTATTTTCACTGACAGATTGAGGAGGTACACGAATCAGTAAAACTCCCTCCGTACAGTGAAACCTCACTGCTGTGCTGAGGACTTAAAAATGTATTGTGTGTATAATAACAGTGAGACCCTGAATTAGACGGACTGCCCTTTTAACAGAAAACAATACGGACATCAGTGGTTTCATTAAGAAACACACTGATGCTTCTTGTCAGCAGGCGGCGCTGCTCCTGACTGAAGTGTCCACACTCAGCAGTCAGACAGGAGTCAGGTTAATTTCCAGGGCTGGTACCTGCGGTTATTCCACAGGCTAGTTAATAACATGTCGGGCAGGAAATCCAAAGTGTGGGATCATTTTGAGAAGGTGAAGGACGAACCCAAGGTGATATGTAAACTCATCTTCATTGGTCGACTACAAACATGACGTATCATCTGAAACATGGAAGTAGCTACATGCCCATTAGCCCACAGCGTCATTAACAGGCGGCTCGCTCAGTGTGTGACGTGCACTTGTAGATAAAATATAGGCCTATATTAATGAAGGTTCATTAGTACGGTTTGTATTTCTCTGTAATGTAGCACAGTGTTAACAATGTTACTGATACTATTTGTCAGTTTATTTGCACATTCGTTTGTGAAGTTGATCATGGGTGCATTATGATAAAGTGGGCCCCTGGGCGCTGATATGCAAAGGGCCCCGTCACCTCTCCTACATAGGAGCAAGAGACTCAGGGGTGGTTTTGCATCTCTCTATAGTCATTGACATTATTACATTTCAGTACGTTATTGTAATTTGATCTTTGTGGTTTTGTGTCTCTTTGTGGTCACTTTCAGTCTCCTCCTGGTTGATTGGTGTTAATTTAACATTTGACATTTTTGACATTTGGCCCCTGGCTAGTGCTCAGTTGGCTCATTTAGTAGTCTATCCATGATGCTGATGGGTTAGTCCAACTTTCACCCCACAGTCACAACTTCATGCTTCTCCATTGTCTCTAAAAGCATTGTCTTTGTGTGCATGTGAGTGAACGCAGCGATGCACCTGCAGCCGTGTCTCCTGCAGCGCTCTGGTTCCTGTTCTGACTGTAACAGAAATATTAATGCAACACATATTAAATATATTTATCCTGGGTTGCTTATTTTGCTGTCCCTATTTTTTTATATGTTAAAAAGTGGTTGCCAATTTCTCAAAATGGTTGCCCATGGCAACCTGGCAACGATTACTGCGGAGCTCTGCACTGATGAGACGACTCCTGACAGACGAGCAGCTCCTGTGTGTGTGGAGAGATTTTTCTATCAATAGCAGCATAAACAGAAATGTTGCTGTTAGTAAATTGAATAGTTAAATGTTTTGCAGCCTCACCGCTCTGACACTGATGTGGCTGTGAGAGGGGCTGAGGCCTCTCTGAGCTATGATAAAGACATGATCCCTCACTGGCTTCCCATCCCCAACACAGCCAACTCTGTTTGGAGATTTTTCACCACTGCAACCCTGTTTACCTGCTGGCTTATTTTTATGTTGAGAAAGATAATCGAGAAAAAGCAATACAGGAAAATTATATGACTCTACATGTTTGTTGTTTCAACCTGACCTCATGGGACGATGTGAAATGACCATAAGCTTTCGACTTTGTCACATGTCCACGTTTGGTCATGGACCTTCCACGTCCACATATGTCGTCCAAGGTACCCTGGGTGTGTTGGTTGTTGGCGTTCTGGGACGCTGTGTCAACTTCAGCCTTTTACATGCATTGTCTGTTTTCAAAATACACTTCTGTTTCCACAGGATATGTACAGTTTGCAGTGTCTTTCAAAATAAAAGCACTACGTCGGTACAACACCGCCAACTGATGTTTTTTCCTTCAACAACGAACACATGGTTACATTGAGCCAACACACACACACACGTGGTTGGGTTTAGGGTTTGGCTTTACAATCTTACAGGAAGAGAACATCGGCCTCCTGGGTAAAAGTTGGTGGTTGTTGGACCCTTCCAACTATGCAAAGGATTGAAGTTAAAAGAAGTCAACGCTTACTTTTAGTTTCACAGGGGACACAAACAACGGTCTCTTGGGTGAAAGTCCTGTTTTTGTGTGACCCATCCACCATCCTGACCTGCTGCCTCATTGGACTGTCTAGCTCTTAATATTTCCTCTGGGGTGGTAACATTAACCACCGTTCATTACATGACATAATTGAACCGGGAAATTTGGGTCATCGACTATGTCAAATGATTCTAATCCACTGTCCATTGGCTTTGTTTCCGTGGTGACGGCACATAATGCGGTGTTAAGAGGTTGTGGTCATTTTATGTATTTCTATTAGGGCTGACCCAAAAAATTCGAAGCTTCAAAGCTTCATTCAATGGCACGGGATTTGATTGTGAAAAAAAAAAAATTTGAAGCTTCAGTGCTTTTTTTTTCATTTTTTGGGGGAGGCCTTAAACGCAACACTAACCCCCACCAGTCCGATACTGACAACGAGCGCACCCAGAGCTGGCAGACATGTCCAAGAGGTCATCAGACGTGTGGTTGCACTTTAAAATATGCCCCGACAACCCCCAGAAAGCAGAGTGCCAGATTTGCCAAAAGCAATTGGTATATCACAACTCAACAACAAATTTGGGAAATCACTTGAAAAACGTAAGTAGTAACTAGTAGGCCTAATATGCATTTTCCAGTTCCACCGGTCCGCTCTGAGTCTGGTGTCAGAGACACTTCTGATGCTCTGATTTGCACATCTGTTTGATTGTGCTGCAGTATGCGCTGAGGGTTTTAATTAGTGTTCAGTCAAAAGTTAAACACTACTTATCACAGTGTGTGTAGTGTTTTTTCGTTTGTGAATATTTTTATCTTAATTCTAGTGTTGGAAGAAACTACGTTTTCGCCATAATTTTTTTTTTTTTTAATTCCCCCCATCATCGAATGCTTCGAATTAAATTCGTTCTGAGCTCCAAAGCTTCGAATGTCCATAAATGGATTCGAAGGTCAGCCCTAATTTCTATAAGGGCAGGTTGCATAGTTGTGAAGTTATGGCCTTGAGGTGTATCAGCAAAACAACACGAAAAATAGCTTGTGTATTAAAATCATGACCAACTATCTCTAACACATGAAAGCTGTGATTAACGCTTCAAAAACGGACATCCTGCAGGTGGCTGCAAGAGAGCGCTGTTTGCACGATCCTGTTTAAATAGATCTAAAATAAGAACTGTGATAGAGCATTCATTATTTTAGCAGGAGAAGGGTGAGCCTTCTGTCTTCCCCGTCATAACATTATGACCTTATGTTACCTTAAATGTAGTGCAAATGTTGTAGTTCACTGGAATTACGCCAGAATTTTTCCATAATATGCAGGAGATTATTGTTTGCGTATTCTTGTAATATATCAATCTAAAATATAAACTGTAAGAATTAGAACATTCATTCTTTTTGCAGCAGAAAGCTATGGCTTCTGTCTGTAGGGTCTTCCATGTCATTGTGTTATGTGTGGTCATGATGTCATAGCGCTGTGCTACGTGTGGTGTAAAACCACGCAAAAACATGGTGGTGTCAGAGGAATGAATGACGAATCTATCAACACCTTTAAATCTGCTCATATAAATGGGCATCTCTCAAAAACTGAATAATTAATATAGTTCAAATAACTTAGAAAGTTAAGAATTATTTTGGTCATGCTTCTACATTTCAAAATCTTTTGGATTAATATGTTTGGTGTTTTTATTTTATAAAATCTGATGAAAAAATGTGTCCGATTTTTTCGTCGTAATTTATGACACAATTTCAATACATTAATAGATTATTATAGTTCATTGACTTACATATTCTTTTAGCTTAGGTCGTACAGATTTTAGGGATATTAAGCATTTGAGGATACTCCAAGAAGTGACATCATAATAAGCAAAAAGAAACTGCAGAGTGAAAAGGGTTAAATACTGTGGGCATTTATATACAGGACACTGACATATGAA
The DNA here is from genome assembly GCF_006386435.1 of Epinephelus moara. Taxonomy (NCBI): domain Eukaryota; kingdom Metazoa; phylum Chordata; class Actinopteri; order Perciformes; family Serranidae; genus Epinephelus; species Epinephelus moara. Next base: position 41,245,135 of record NC_065525.1, on the reverse strand, counting down.
TTCCATGCCTCAGAGGTGAGCCAGAAAAAAAACAGACCAGGTGTCTAAAGACAGTAGAGCGGAAAAAGAGCCGCGTCCAGTAGACGCTGACACCTCGGGTAGAATCACAAGCGCGCCGTATGTCCACTCTCTGGGACATTAAGGGTTGTGCTGTGCCGTGTAGCTGTGGTCATACTGAACAGGCTGGTGCTGAAAGGCCGGCGTACTTAAGCTAAAAAAGACCAGACTCTTAAATAAAACGAGTCATGCTTTTGCATCCATTCAGACAGTACAAGTAATTTAAATAAAGTCATTTTTCTCCAAAGGAAGGAGAGGCTTCCATTGACCCTGTGTGATCAGGCAGAACGTAAACCTAAAGAACTCTAATCCTTCTTACTTTTTGGATGGAATTACATGCAGGCTTTTTTCTGTTGTCACAGCTAACACAGACATTTTATGCAGAGGAGATAAAACTGTCCATCCAAGGGAGACATTTATTCCTCTAATTCAGTCAGAAATCTTATTTATCCTCCAGACTTTGTCAGCAGGGACTTAAACTTCACTTTTACTCCATTTCAACTTGTTAAAATAGTTTCCCAGTATCAGTTTCTCAGGTGTGTGCTGTACGATATCATCACTGGAACTGCTCTTGAAGAGCTGAAACAATATCTCCCCATCAGCAAATGTTATTCTGTTGTTTATTGGGAACATTTGAAATGAAGACTCGAGTTGAATTAGCTTTTAAAAACTGACATTTCTGGCAGAGTAAGATTCACTGAACTTTTAGCTCCTTGGAGACACTGATGATTGCAACAGCATCCACTCAGGTAGTCCAGGCAGCCACTCACTTGATTTCTCCGTGAAAGGTTAGACAAATGCCACAAATAATTGTCGGTCTGCCTCTTGACCGTACTCTTGCCCCCCAGTGTCTCACCGTGTTGATTATCTGAGGTGGTGCGGGTCATGAATGTGTGGGCAGCTGGAGTCTATCGGGCAGCCACTGAGCTCTGCTGTGACACGGAGGAAGTGAGGCATAAGGCGTCGGAGAATGAAGGCTGCCTCAGTGATAGCGGATCCCAGCTCCAGTCTGTGTTCAGCCGCTGTGAGGAGAAGTCTTAATGCCAGCGCTGAGTGAATGATGGAGTATATGACTGACTTCCTGCCCGGCTGAATGAGTAAAAGGATGGACCGTACTTACAGCATGCTTAGTGCAAATGCCAAGTTTATCAGAGGAAGGAGCTGAAACACTCCAGGCATGAATCCAGACTGTATATTCATGCACTCGGAGATGCATTGATGTTGCCGTCAAGTGCTTAGCTGGTTCAGTGAGCATCATGCAAAAGCTTGAATATCATGTTTATTAAGAGAGAGGAGAGGAGACGTTCTCAGGCTTTGGGTGTAATATTCACTCCCATATGCTCCACATAATGTTTGCTTTTACTTCAGGAAGACAGAAACAGTTGTAGTCAGGCACCCAGCGTCTTTTAATTGAGTTCACCTTGACTGCCAGCATCTGTTGGTGAAGTTTGTGCAGTTACTTTAATAACCTGAACTTTTATAATGATCCTGAGATTCCAACAGAAACTCATCACCCAAATTTCATCACTTGGCTGAATGAGCGTTATCGGCTGCAGCACAACCTGGTCTCACTCCAAAGTCTTTGAAAACCGGCGCTTGGTCAGTCTCTGGCTTCAGACACCGACAAAAAAAGCCGTCCTTTGACATCTGCATGATCAGTCGCTGGTTTTGTTTAACGGTGCCCAGCAGTGTCGGGGGAAACAAGGCAGGACAACAAGTTAAGATGACAGTTCGAGTATGGGCAGATGGGAGTGGTGGTGAATGGGTCCAACAACCACTGACTTTCACTTCCTGTAAGATTGTAAACCAAACCCTGTTCTTTTCTCCTAAACCTAACCATGTGTGTGTGTTGTTGAAGGAAAAAAAACATAAATTTGTATGTGTACCGACGTAGTGCTTTTATTTTGAAAGAGACTGTATCAAACTGTACATTTCCTGTGAAAACAGAAGTGTATTTTGAAAACAGACAATGCATGTAACAGGTTGAAGTTGACACGGTGTCCCAGAACGTCAACAACCAACACACCCAGGGTACCTTGGACGTCGTATGTGGACGTGGAAAGTCCATGACCAAACGTGGACATGTGACGAGGTCGCAGTGAGGATGTGTTGGTTAGCAGCTGTGTACATCTGGGGCCTGCTACACCTACCAGTAGGGTCATAATGCTACGTAAGAGGGAGGCTGGTGTGGTGAACGGGTCAAATCAACACAGGACTTTAACCGAGGAGACTTGTTTGTGTCCTGTGTGAAACCAAAAGCAAACGTTGACATAACGTACTTTACTTGCTGACACTTTGTCCTGCCCCTCGGCGTTTTATAGTGACACACAGTGCACCCTTTAGCGTCTCTACCTGAAACACAGTAAAACGTGGTTAATGTTGTGAAGTGTTGCTGTGTCAGGTTTAGGTGAAGTTAAAAAAAGTTCACCTTCTGGGTTAGAATAAGTGCGTTTTTATAACATAAGGTGTCATACGTCACGTGAGGGGTGTCAGTGCCCGCCCGGTGACTCATACCTAAATTATGTGTTGTTACCTTGTAAGCTACGAAAGTGACATAATGTTATGTTCAGGATCATTTATTCTCCCTTTACATATGAAAATAGTTACGTCTGTCTCAAACGTAAATGTCACTGCCCTCATACCTCCATGTGTCGTCTATGATATCATAGATACAGCCAATAGATGGCACTAGAGGGCGGAGTCAAGTCGTAATATTGTACCTTTAAACACAAGCAGTGTTTGCAACTTTTTTTACTTTATATCACTACATATTAACGATTTGCTCTGTTCTGCTATTATTTAAATTGCTTTGCCATCTACAACGGTCGTATCTCGCTTGAGCCTCGCTGCTGGGATTGCTATCATATATATCCATAAACTTTCAGAAACATGCACAAACACAGATGAAATGATTGCAGAGTACAAACAGCAGTCTCGGTATGGAGCTTCTTGACAGAATAATACTGACTTTTGGTTACACACTGGGCAAGAGCTGTGGTTGTCTGAGCCACAGCTGAAAGTCCAGTGTGCATCTTAGAAGCTAAACGGAGCCTTTGGTGACACTATCACATGTTTAGGGGCTTGAGACAGCGACGACCTGGAGATTTGAGCAGTCTGATCACATCATGTGATGATATGTAACAAACACTTACGTTAACCCAAATCACAATCTTTTCCTCAACCTAACCACATAGTTCTGCACCTAAATCAAAGTGAAACTGAAACCTTGCAGCCATTTTATAGGCTGATAACCGACTAGCAGGTGCAGCAGGCCCGTTAACCCATTTGTATGAAGCTGATAACCACCGATAGCAGACATTTAATGGACTTTCGAAATGGGTGCATTCATCATTTGTTAATTCAATCTGTAGGAAAATAATGAATCCATTTTCTTTCCATTTTACCTCCATTTTCACTTAACTAAGCCATTAGCAAGTTAAGGTGCATTACTGTACGTAACATAATAACTGTAGACAAACTCTGACAGCAGCCAACAGTGTCAGCCCCCGCAGATATATTCACTTAGTGCTAAACGACAGCAAGAATCGTAGCTACTAACAGACTCTAGAAAGATCATTTCTTCTTGTTGGTTTGTTATGTATTTAACCATCAAGTTTTCTATACCTTATGTGGATGGTTAGTAATTATAGGTAGGGAGAAATGAAAAGTAAAACTCATCTGTTCCTTGCAAAGTTGTTAAAGTTAATAAATGTTTAGGTACAGCTGCAGTGTTCTTTTCAGCGTCAGTCTGATACTTTAATACTTTTTATTTGCTGAGAGAGACTTTATTAGATATAGCAGCCTTGAACCAAATATTGCAAAAACATAAAATAAAATTACAGCTCACAAATTTAAGTCTTGTTTCTACATTACTTATCTGCCATTGCACAAGCAAAAATAAAAAAAAAAACGTTATGTGCGGTTGTTTTTTTACATCCCTCACTCTGTTCTGTGTCTGACGTAAAGGAGGAGCCTGTCGTATAAAGGTGTGTGACGGGACGGAGCAGTAAAGCCTTGCTGCATGTTGATGGACAGAGGGGATACTCAGCTTTAATGCGCGGCAGAGATGATGAGAGAGGCTGCTGAACTGAATGCGCTGGCATGGCAATTACCAAAAGGCGAACAAAACAACATATGAAAGCAGCCCATTAGCTGCGATGCCTGAAAAGCCTCCTGCACACACACACACAAACACACACACACACACACACACTCACATCTTTCTGACAGAAGACAAAGTCAGCCGCACTCAGCAGGTCAGAGCTGCATATACATTTAAATTACACATAACATGATTTAAATGTGATTATATGAATTTCTTGTATCATTCAGTGCAGCTTTAGAAATGGTATAAACAAGTTTTTTGACGCCCAAATTTAATTTTTTCCAGTGGAGCTCAGGGGTCTCATTTATAAAACAGTGCGTTGGATCCATACTAAAAATGTAGGTATGGACAAAAGCCAAGAAATATTCACCAGTGCACCAAAAAATATTCTACAGGTTCTATAATCAGGCTTCCACCTCATCATCTGCGTCACCAATTTCCCGTCTCTAAAATGTTCATAAGCATGGGTCAAAGTTTCTCCCATCAAGTCTGTTTTTATAGATCACAACATTTCCGTGGGAGTGGCGTTCTCCTCTTTCAGGCCTCGTGTGCATATGCAGTGTTTATAAATGAGACCCCAGGTCTCTTTCGGATGGGGTAAGCCCCCCTAACTCCCCCGGTATTCAAACACTGACCTGTCATAACTGTAAAGAACTGGAGGTGAGCATTTGATGTCGGATCAGATCTGTTATTTATCACATTTAGACAAAGGTGTAACATCTGAGAACTTTGTTTTTATGTCTTTGCGGTGACGACAGTCGGGGCCGGAGGCATTATGTTCATATGTGGGTCTGTCCTATTCTTGTAAAGGCGATATCTCAATAGCATCTTGAGGGAATTTTAAAATTTAGCACAAATGTTCACTTGGACTCAGTGATGAAGTGATTAGATTTTGGTGGTCACAGGTAAAAGATCAAGCTCCATACAGATCTGTACTCTGCATGTACAATAATTTCAGTGACTGACAGTTGGAGTGGAATCAGGTCTGGAGTTACTTAAAACTGATGTAGCAGATATTTTCAGAGTGCAGAGGACGGTTTTCGTCCACATTCATGCTTATAAATCACACTTTTTTTTTAAAAGAACAGCCTGTCGGTCTTGTTGAACAGACTCAGACGCTTGACTGGGAGGGGCAGGTTGAACCTCGCTGAGAGAGAGAAAAACAGAAAAAGCAGACTCATAGTCTGGGATATTAAAGTTTAGCTTGGGGGAGACACTCTATCTACACTATTTTGACTCCATAACATGTCGTCTATCAGACTGGTAGAAAGAAAATATCTAAAATACACATTCAAGTTTATTTTACTTCAGATTTCTGTTCTGGAAATTTATGCACAAAGAACATATTAATTATAACATTTAGATAACGCCTCATTTGCACAATTAAACATAACATGTCAGAAAATCTGTAATACAAAAAGTGATGTTCTTGTCTGTAAGTAAGTTACTGGGGAAGCGTCATTTCTGTTAGTATGAAGTTTCCTATATTTACCTGTGGTGTTGTATGTTTTGTCAAAAAATGTGTGACATTTTACAAAACATATCTTTCTAGGCCATTTTCTCAAAATGTTTTTTTCTTATATTCGGAGGCAGAAATATTCACCTCAGCAGCTCTAACATCCACCAAACTTTCCAGTTTTATTTTTGTCTATATACTGAAGCTTTTCACAGAGGACTTTGTTCATATATCATTCATAGCCTGATTTATGGAACATTTTATTCCTAAAAACATGGTGAAAATGAAAAATGAACATTTTTATGGCTGTTGACTGTTTTCTGATTTATGGAGTGATGAAAAGAGATATCCAAAATTTCTCTTCTTTAAAACCTTTGTGTCTGAACACATTTGAGCCTGGTGTTATCAAAAGTGGGTGATTTTTTTTATCGACAGTTTGTGACATTTCCAGCCGTGTTTGTGGCGGCAAAAGTGGGTAATTTTTTAACGACAGTTTGGGACATTACTAGTCATGTCTGTAGCTATAAAAGCGGGTATTTTTAGTAAAGTTTGGGACATTACCAGCTGTGTTTGTAGTGACAAAAGATGTTACAAAACATATCTTTCTAGGCCATTTTCTCAAAATGTTTTGTTCTTATATTCAGAGGCAAAAATATTAACCTCAGCAGCTCTAACATCCACCAAACTTTCCAGTTTCATTTTTGTCTATATACTGAAGCTTTTCACAGAAGACTTTGTTCATATATCATTCATAGCCTGATTTATGGAACATTTTATTCCTAAAAACATAGTGAAAATGAAAAATGAAAATTTTTATGGCTGTTGACAGTGTTTTTTGATTTATGGAATGATAAAAAGGGATATCCAAAACCATTTGAGCCTGGTGTTATCAAAAGTGGGTGACTTTTTTTACCGACAGTTTGGGACATTACTAGCCGTGTTTGTAGCGACAAAAGTGGGTAATTTTAGTAAAGTTTGGGACATTTCCAGCCGTGTTTGTGGCAACAAAAGTGGGTAATTTTTTTAACAACAGTTGTGGACATTACCAGCCGTGTTTGTAGCGACAAAAGTGGGTAATTTTAGTAAAGTTTGGGACATTTCCAGCCGTGTTTGTGGCGACAAAAGTGGGTAATTTTTTAACAACAGTTTGGGACATTACCAGCCATGTTTGTAGCTATAAAGGCGGGTATTTTTAGTAAAGTTTGGGACATTACCAGCTGTGTTTGTGGCGACACAAGTAGGTAATTTTTTAACGACAGTTTGGGACATTACCAGCCGTGTTTGTGGCGACAAAAGTGGGTAATTTTTTAACGACAGTTTGGGACATTACCAGCCGTGTTTGTAGCGACAAAAGTGGGTAATTTTAGTAACGTTTGGGACATTACCAGCTGTGTTTGTGGCGACAAAAGTGGGTAATTTTTTAACGACAGTTTGGGACATTACTAGCCATGTTTGTAGCTATAAAAGCGGGTATTTTTAGTAAAGTTTGGGACATTACCAGCTGTGTTTGTGGCGACAAAAGCAGGTATTTTTAGTAAAGTCTTGGACATTTCCTAGCCGTGTTTGTAGCGACAAAGGTGGGTCATTTTTTAACGACAGTTTGGGACATTTCTGGCTGCATTTGTAAACATAACGGTATTTTTTAAAGAAGTGTTTAGGAGCTGTGTTCATGGTGACAAAAGCAGGTATTTTTTACAGGATGACTGGCTGTTGACCATGTTTTCTGATTTATGGAGTGATAAAGAAAGATATCCAGAATTCCTGAACATGTGAACAAAATGAAACAAGAATTGTGAGCCTTGTGTTATCCAATGTTCAGATTTCTGCTCTTGAAATGTATCCAAATAAACATATTTAATTACATAATGCTCCATTTACATATTTAAACAGAACATTTCCGAAAAGTTACAGTACAAAAAATAATTGTGTTATTGTAAGTAATCAGCTGGGAAGATTTATGATGATATCTAATAAAAGTTTGACTGTATTTACCTGTAGTGTCTATCATCAATGCCTAAAGTTTAAAGGAGGATTTACATTCGAAAGCTATAATTTTACACACTCTCAAGGTGATATAAAACAGTCTGACAGTGTCACACCACGATTTTGGCTTTTTATTTTAAATTTTGTAGCCATTTTGGCCATTAAAACAAGAGCAGGCCCAGTATGACAACAGATGAAACTGTAGCTGTTGGAGGTTTTTCAATCCACTGCACTTCCTCTCGTGATTCATCTGTGCTTTAACAATTCCCTTTTACCCCCCATGTTTGATTTGGCTCCTCACTTTGACTCCCTTTGAGACGGGTTCAAAACCACGTTCACAGCCTATTTTAGGGGAAACTCTTTGTAGCGATAGCTGAAAGAGAGGAGCTGTAACTCCTCCAGCGCCTCACGTATGTGTGAACCTCATGTGCTGTGGAGGTTTAGTTCAGCTGTCAGAGAGCAGACTGTCGGCCATTCGTACAGTGATTCATTCAACACTGAGTCCTTCACTCGCATTGAGGCTGGACAGACGCCAAAGACAGCTACTCAGCGTACCGCCAGTGAAGTCAAGAAGTTTGTCATTATGAGTTCAGCTGATTGTTATGTCGATGTATTATTTAGAGTGGCTGCTTCTATCATCTTTATGTCTGTCAATTATTAAATCTGAAGTCAGAGGGTGAAGCTGCCGCAGTTTATGACTGACACAAAGAGTAAGAATGTCATTTGTAAAAGAGTTTTAAGTCCTGCACTCAATCTTGTAAAAAGTAGTTAAGTGTTATTAGCCAGATTTATTATCATAATCAAAGTAAAATGACTCTTTAAGATAGTTGTGTCAGATTATTATCACTGATACAGAAATGTGTAAGCAGCCCAGTTGCCAGAAGACAATGTTGACATTGTACGTTTCTCCGATCCACAGATGTGTTTTATATGTATGTCGTTCAGATTACACGTATATGAGCCGATTCTCATTAGGAGGAGGAAGAAGCAGCAAACAGCAGCAGAGCATTTTTAAGACCAATATAAGTGGATGGCTTTTAAAAACAGTTCGGGGCATTTCCAGACACATGCGTAGCAACAACATCAGTGGGTCATTTTTTAACAGCAGTTTGGATATTTCTAGTTGTGTTTGTAGCATCAAGAGCTGGTATTGTTTAACAACAGGATAGGATATATTTAACCATGTTTGTGGTAACAAAAGTGGGTTATTCTTAAACGTGAGTTCAGGGCATTTCCAGCTTCCAGGATATTTTTTGACGAATGTTTATGTCATATCCAGCCGTATTTGTAGCCTCAAAAGTGGGTGTCTCTTATAGGCTTAAAGACAGGCTGGCCATCTCCAGTCATGTTTGTAATGACAAATGTGGATATGTTTTAACAACAGTTCAGAACATTTCCAGCTGTGTTTGTGAAAACACAACAGGGTACTTTTTATGAGAGTTTAGGTCAGCTCTGATTGTAGCATCAAAGTGGGTATTTTTTTAGGGCTGTAGTCTCCTGGATGACTAGTCGATTATTTGGTCGATATGCTCTTGTCCGACCAAATTCTCATTGGTCGAATAATCGCTGTGTTACTTTCATAAGGAGAAAAGTGCTACATCAACAGTTCTCCAGGATTAATCCATTATTTCCTTCGACGGGGGGACAGGCTAAGTTACCTGTGAAAATGGGGGTGTTTTCAAAACACCCCCGTTGTTGACAGAAAGTTGAACTCGCCCACCCTCACACTCAGCATCGCGGTGATGCAGACCTCCTGTCTGTTTCTGTAAGCTGAAACCATTTCCCTCAGTGGAAACGAAGCTTGTATTTATTTGTATTTCACAGATAAGAAACAATAAATTGTGAAGACAGTAAAGCCTCCACTAAAATAGCTTCATATGAGCGGAGGAAATCTCCGCTCGTCGCTAGGCTAATGTAGAATGTAGAATGCCATAGGCTGGCGCTTATAACGTTAGCATGTTGTATTTGCTTGGAAAACGTGTTTAGTATAAGACAGTTGTTTTGTCGTTGTTGTGAATGTTGTGAGTTGTAATGGAGCCACATAATGTACTGTTGCCTTTGTTACATGTTGCTGTTGTCTCTGGTTTTATATGAGAAGAGGAAAAGATCGCTAGACGCTAGGCTAGTTTATACAATAGCTGTGTTCGAAACCGTCCACTCACTCACTCACTCACTCACTCACTCACTCACTCACTCACTCACTCTTCCCTATTTTGTGTTTACTGTATAGTGCACTACATGGGGAACGACTGAATGAGATTTCGGACACTAACTGAAATTTTTTCTTCTTCTCCTCTGGCAAAAGACGAAAGCATTGCATTGTGATATACGGGAGTAAAATGTAGGGTACATCGTTTGTTCACTCACATTTGCTGTGCATTGTGGGTATTTTATAGTCCACTATATAGTGAATAAAATTAACTGCGGAGAATTCGAACACTACAAAATGGCAAACACACTATATAGTGCACTATATCCGTGATAGGGAGCGATTTCAAACACACCTAGAATAAAATGCCATAGACTTGTGCTATTAACGTTAGCATGTTGTATTGGTGGGGGAAATGTGTCCAGATAAAGACAAGTGTTTGTCTGTCAGTTCTGCGATTTATAGTGAAGCCAATTTGCATACTTGTGTTTGAAATTGTTTCTATTAAGCCATGTTTAATGTGTGTTTTGAATCAACTATATAAATAAAGTTTGATTTGAACTAAACTTTACAGCACTTAACACAATCCTCCACCGCCAACTAGTATTTTGGAGGTGTAACTGCAGAGTGACACAGACACCACTGCAGAAGTAAAAATAACGTGCAGATTTTTTCCCCCCCACAACTAATTGATTAGTTGTAGATTATGTGCGACTTTAGTCGAACAAGATTTTCTTTGGTTGACTACAGCCCTAATTTTTTTAAAGACAGGCTGGACATCTCCAGTCGTGTTTGTAATGAGTAAGGTGGATATATTAACAACAGTTCAGAGCATTTCCAGCTGTGTTTGTGAAAACACAACAGGGTGCTTTTTTTTTTTACAAGAGTTAAGGTCATATCCAGCCTTGTTTGTAACGACCAAACAGGGTATTTTTTTAGCGACAATTGGGGCATGTCCAGCTGCATTTGTAGCGTCAAAAGTGGGTATTTTTAAATGAGAGTTCGAGACATTTCCAGACATGTTTGTTGCGACCATAACGAGTATTTTAAGCCAAAATACTTGAAGCTAAAATATCTGGTTTGCAGAAATGTGCAGTGCCTTTATTTATACTGCATGGTGACATGGTTGCATTTTAATCTAATATAATGCTTAATATTTTATACGCTGATCGTGTTAGTAAATAATAACTACAGTCAAATAAATGTAGTCCAGTCTTTCATGTAAAATATAGTACAGTCAGAAGAAAAGGTGAAATGGAAAATACAAATACCTCAAACATAACGACAGGGTTTAAATGTATTTAAGTATTAAATCTACTGAAACGTTACTTTTTAGAATAATGTACCAGGTGAGGTCGTACAGATGACACCACAGCAGTCTGATCATAAAGATATACTCATTAAACTGAAGCATAAACCTTCCATTCAGAGACAGAGAGAGGAGTGTAACAGCTCAGAGATATAAAGGGTTCAAATAGGAACACTCAGCTCAGCAGATCTGCTGTCTATAACAGGGGAAAAGTTGCCTATATGGCAACATTAAGTCTGCTTGTGTTTTGAAGTGGAATGATCTTACACTCACTGAAGTGCGCTTTCCCCGCTTTATCTTCCGTCTCTATGGCCATTTTCCCTCAGCGTCTCTCCCTCCGCTGCTCATTTAGCATAATGTGACTTTCCGCCCATTAGTAGCCAAGAAGGGCTGAACTCACACAGATTATTGCTGAGTTCAGGTCCATTAAGACAGACTGCTGTTCTCAATGTTTCATCTTTTTGTGTGGAATATTTATAATTTATTAAGAGGTAAAGGGTCAGTCAGAGCGGTGTCTACACACATGGACAGTTTTGGTTTGATGTGCTGAGGTTTTGACATCTGTTTCCAGCCTTAATACAATGGACACACCAGTGACAGTTTTCATTGGGAATATATTTTACTACAGGGATAATCCCTGTGAAAGCGGCTGACAGTGAGTTTTTAAATTATTATTTTTCAGAGCTTTGAGGAGCACAAACGAAATTACTTTAATCTCCTTTGTATTGGTGTGAAGTTTCAGAGGAAAATACCTCAAGATCTTGGCACATAAAAATAAATCAATTGGCAAAGCCCAATATGAAACAAGAAATTACAGACAATGCTCTCATGATATCGATGCTGATATCCCAACACAGCTCATCTGTTTATTAGGACTTCCTGATCCAAAACCAGGGCTCTTTTTTATCCATAATTTAAATCTGTATGCCACACCATGCAAAACATACTGGAATCATTTCTATGTAAAGCAATGTGAAGTGTTCATGTGGTGTTTAAAGCAACCTGCTGTGGCTCAGGCCAACTGACTTACATTAATAAAGAAACTGTATTAAATGTGTGTCGTTTACATCTGGCTGATACCAGATCTGCTTCATGAGGGCAGAATCAGCATTTTACTGGTTGGGTTTGTTTGTTCTTTTGGTATTTGGGTGAACTGACCCAGGGTCCTGCACAGGTCCATTTTTGAAAACCTGCATACCCGACCGGTCATCTGTAATTATGTCTAAGTCAAAGCTGTGTTGTTAATAAAAGTCCCGCGACCCAACCGGCACCCGTGATTTAACACAAGTGTTAAACTATGGTTTGATTCAGGTGAGTGTGGCGTGGACTCAGAAGCATCAGGTTAAAAAAGCTGTATTTTGGTCAGTCCGAAGAAATCAAGTAAAATCAGCAGCCACTGAGTGACAGAAGGAACAGACAGAGACAGAGCAGAAAATCAAAGTACAACCAGAGACAATCAGACAAATGACCAACAGCTGCTGAGAGGCTGGTTTATATACACACTGGGGTTGATTAGAGGCAGGTGTGCAGGTGGGTGTGGCCTAATGTGGGAATGAGAGGCAGGTGTGCAGGTGGGTGTGAGGATCAGGTGTGTGGGAAAGAAAGGAAAATCCGAAGCTGAAGGGAAGGACAGAGAATGTGTCCTCATGACATGATATAAAAGACTTTATTTTTACAGCACCTTTTATACAAGAAAACCTGCACCTGCCCACACCTGTAAAGCTCAGAACCAGAACCGACCCATTTCAGCTAGGGATGTCCCGATCCAGCTTTTTCACTTCCGATCCGATACCGATATTACAGCCTTGAGTTTTGGCCGATACCGATCCGATCCAAGCGCGTATTATACATATTTTTGTTGTCAGTCATGTTAAAAAAGGTTTGATCAAGCAAAGAACAACTACTTAATCAGGTTAGTTAAAATGATCCACAACAGTTGGTATGAGAAACTGACCTGTTTATTGTTAACAGGGTTAAATAAACAAACTTTAAACTTGAACATTAACATTAAATAAAAAATATAGCTGGTTTGCTTTGGCTGCTTTGGCCCCTTAATAAATAGAAAATAAATCAACACAAGAAATCTTTAAAATGTCTAACATTGAAATTAAAATAGCAGCAAGACTCCACACACTTGTGCTTTGGCCCCCTAATAAATAAAAAATAGATTAACACCACAAGACATTGTTGACATTTAACAAACAATGCAGCCTTTCCTTTTCAGTTATTTTAGTAGTGTCAGTGCCAGCCTGGTGCTGCTGTTTCCTGGGACCAACAGAGGGGACAAAAAACCACACACAATATTGTACAACTGTTTAAACAAGCAATAGTCCATCCATGGCTCCAATTTCACTAATTGTGCCCAAAACAATGCCATCAGTGCTCTTTACTTAAACAGTAAGAGTGTAAACCAAATAAAAATATCACTCTCAAAAAACCAGAGCAGAAAACAAATAGTCAGTTAACTAAATTGACCACTACTCTTCCTACCCTCTGTGTATCTGCCGTCTGCATGCTGGCCTGGTGGATTGATAGTAAGAGCTGGAGCGGATCACTGGAATGGACTGCTTGAATCGCGGAGCGCTGGGCTGGATTCCGTGAAAAACAGGATTGGAGTTCATGGATCGGCATTTTTCCATGCAGTCCGATCCGATGCCGATGCCCGTTTTTTGCTAATATCGGCGGCCGATATTCGGATCGGGACATCCCTAGTTTCAGCACAGCCATGATCAAACCCCCCCCAGGCTCCAGTCCCTCACATTAAGCTGGTTCTCCGTTCTTGAATTGGACGTCTCTTTGACTGGATGATGAAAACATTCAATCACTGCCAGGTTAGGAAACATGTTAGCATGCTCCTTCCACCACCATCAAACCTCCAAAGGATCCTCCTTGGGTGTCTTGAACTCCATGTAGGCTGCCACCTCATCCTCGGGCTGCAAAGTTTCATGGCTGGAGTCCTCCACGTCGGTGACCAATGTGACCACGGGGTCAAAGGTTACACTTGTGTCACTGACTTTAAAAATAAAGGAGCTGCAGCTTGGTGCTAGTGATTTAGATGTTAAAATATTACACATACACTGCACAGCTTTTTACTTTGGTTTATTTTGAAAAATCAAAAATAGATTTTTGTCCTCATCCGCTGAACGTCAACGTGGAGTTCATTTTTACTCGTGAAGTTATATACATATTTTTACTTGTGTTATGCAGCTTTTTACCCGACCCAGAGCAGGACTCTGATCTGATCTTTTTAAATATTCTGAGTCAATCACTATGTTTACATGCATCAAATATTTGGAAACAGCACCGAACTGGACGTGGCAAAGAGTGGTTCATTCAGCTGGCCACACCATTGGCGCTGCTTTACCCTGCATACAGAATATTTATACCAGACGCTGCAAAACTAAGGTCAAGAGAATCACAAACGATCTCAGCCCATTAATAGGGGCTTCAAAATTGTTTTGAAATGCAAAATAATGGATTTTCAAACGTGATTAATTAAGTAATTGCAGTTAGCAAAATTAATTGTTGGACAGTCCTTAAATGTACCCGATGACATTGAGTCAATTACAGCAACAAAGAAAAGAGATATACAAACAGAGAAAAGGCAAAACTGTTTATAAACTTTTAAAGTCAAAATATCTAATGTTTTCTAGTTAGGCAACAGAATTTGATCAATAAAAATATAATTAAAATGTAAAATAAATACAGTTCAGTAAAAAGCCAGAAAGTTTTGTACTATGATAGATAGCTTTTACAATTTTTATTTAACCAAAAGCCAAACTGATAGATATTTAAAGACAGGGTTGAATGATAATAGTCATAAAATAGTACTACTTGTGTCACATGTTTGTACAGTCGATTATTTATTATTCAGACAGCTATTTAATAAGCGACTAATAATTTCTGTCAACGATCACTTGCTCCTGTTTTCTGATGTTTAGACTCAACGATAAATTTTTTGTTCACTCAGACAAGTTTTAATTGTACTTTTTAATCACACTTGTTATAATTCTGTGTGTCAGGAGGACTGACGGGTTATCTGCAGTACATTAGAGTTGTGAGGGTCTTGTTGTTGTGTGTAATTAGGACTGTAGAGATGATAATGGGAGCTAATGGATTGCTCGACAGCAGCACCAAAGTGCCAAAGAATCAAAGGAAGACAGTGAATTCCCTCATGAAATATGCATCAGTGACAGTGAAATAAAGACCAAAGGCAAGCTGTGTTTGTTTGGAGAATGGGTTGGAGGGCGAGTGGAGATAGGTTGCATAACCGTCGTGCCATATTGCCATTCGCTCTGTTTTTTTCCAAACATGCACACCAGCTGTTGACGAAGGCACGAAGCAGCTTTGATCAGCGAGAGGAGGTGTGCTGAGGTTGACGGTACAGATGTGGACCTGAAGGCGACTCAGGTTCCCTTCGTGCTTCACTTATTTATTTATTTTTCATTTTTCCTGAAGCTCCTGTTTGGAAAAAAAAAAATCAGGATTTCAAAGTTACACCTGAGCTTCGTCTGAAAAATTTACTTTGCGATGTCCAGGGGCGTCGTAGTGGGGGAAAGTGGGCCTCAATGAGAGGGGGGCCCTCAAAAAGCCTGAAATAAAAAGTTTGTTTTTATTCCTAATTAATTAGAACAACTAAATTAAAATTGAGGCATCTCTCAAACCTTAGGGACCGTTTGGTTTTAATGATGGGGCAGGGAGTGGTGCAAAAAGGGGGAGGCATGTCCAGTAATTTTTAAGCGCTGCATGGGGAGGGGCTTATATTTTATATTTAGGCTTGGGGAGGGGCATACAAATTTAAATGGTCATATTTTGTATTAATTTTACTGTGGGTGGTTTGAGAGCATGTTGTCTTTTTTTGTGACCTGCTATTTTTCATTATGCAAAATGCACAGTGAACACGAAGCAGCGTACAAGTACATTTTAATCCAACACCACCCCTCGAACACCAAGGAATTATATAGAAAAATAAATAAGATACATAAGTACATTAAACCTCAGTCCAGATGAGGACTTTTAACAATGAAAAAAAAAAATACAATCCACCTGACTATACTTTTCCTTCCACCCTACCCTTACTCTTTTATAATAATAATAATAATACATTTTATTTAAACGGCGCCTTTCAAAACACCCTCGGTCACCGTACAGAGCATAAAATAACATACATAGCAAGAAACATGAATAGGCAAACACACTTTTGCATTTATAAAAGCAGTATACCTTCCCCACTGAAGCCAATACTGTTCTGGCCTGTTACAGTTCCTACATGATGTCCAGCAACTTTTCCCATTTCAGTTACCTGATCCTGAAAAGCAGGTGATCCAGGTGCTTTCCACTTCCTAAGAATATTCTGTCGCCCAATCATTACTGCCGTCTGGATCCATTTTCCTATATCTCAAGGGAGCGCCAACGGAAGCCCACTGGCTCCCAAAATAGATATGTTTTGGACAAACTGCGGCGTCCTTTAAAGCAAGTCTGTGTAACCTCCTCAGGGTCTAATAGTAATGTAGAGATTAAAACTGTATCAGTCTTATTTTACCCATTTTTCCTCATCACATGACACATCCAGATCCCAAACACTTCTCAGAGCTGCCACTGTTTCAACTCCATTAGGTTCATTTTGTCCACTCAATTAAATAATAAAGAGGTTTTTCTTTTTTCAGACAAAGACATTAGGAAATGTTGCTTTACCTTGACATGTTTCAACTGTCAACTTCAGTCTTCTTTAGAAGCATCATCTGACGTGCGTCGTGCGTCCATTGGGCGCCCCCCGCCGCCCAATGGTCTCTGGAGGAGAGAGTCCCAGGTGTGCGACAGCATGAAAGCCCCCTCATCCCGGCTGATGGTGTCTCTGGCTCGCTTCCTGATCTCTATGGCCTCCTTGATCCAACGTTTGAATTTGTTGCTTTGAAGCAATGTTTGAATTTGTTGCTTCAAAGCAACAAATTCAAACATTGATCGATCTGCCAGGCCAGTCACGCCTTCAAGAAAACACCAGCTGACAAAGACACGTCACAACGCACGTCAGATGACGCTTCTGAAGAAGATTGAAGTTGACAGTTGAAATATGTCAAGATAAAGCAACATCTATGGAGCTACATTTGTTTCTTTATTATTCAATCAAACAGAGTAGGTTTTGCAATTAAAAAAAGGTTTGAGAGCAAAAGTATCAATATTAAATTTTTTTTATTCCAAGTAAAAAATTATTGATTAAAAATGCAAATCCTAAAGTTTTATTTGTGAGTCTTTTTTTTTTTTTTCATTTGCAAGTCAAAAAGTTTTGCGAGAAAAAAGCTGAACCTGGTGGGCGGGGCCTAAACCGAAAGCTGTAAGACACGTCTCTATGACAGCTTGCAAAGCAACATGGGAGTTCTGTAGTTCACGGGGAATTCAGTGCGGGAGCTGTGGCGAAAATCAATGAGCAGGTACGTTTATACATAACTAATAATAGCAAGAGTGTTTTATTTGAACTGGTGCATGTAGATTGCTTTTGTTTAGCCAGGGCAGAACTATTCGACGGCGTAACGGTCAGTACCATTGATGCCCCGGGGTGTAGCAGTAATGCCGACTGTCGAGCGTTTCCAGTGGGAGAGAGGGAATCATGGGTGCAGCACGCTCTGGAGCCACGTCAAACCCACCAATAGAAACTCTTCTCTCATCCATCAGCGTAGGCCCCGCCCATTAAGTGCAGTTGAACTTGCAAGCAAAGAGCACTGATTCATAAGCAAAATGATGACACGTTTTTACTTACACATTTGATTTTTGATTGCAGTTCAAGAAATATGCTCCCAAAACAATTTTATATGATTGCAACAAAAAGACACAAAAATACATCCATAAACATCTCCTAATCTCTTTGCCTGAAAAAAGTAAAACCGCTATACTGCCACTGTTTCATTTATATTTGGATACCTCATGTCCCCCACCAAAAACTTCCCAGATTTTCTCGAACTTCTCTGCAGGTTGTGGTGCCTGGAAAACGTCACCCCAAAAGTCCTCTTTAAGACATGGCATATTTGTCAGTACCTCTAGAACTGTGGTCTGGCAACAGCATGCTCTCTTTAAGAATCTTTTTTTGTTTTTTTTTAAATCGCCAAAATGACGCAGTTTATCAGCCAGAAACTGTGAAAACAAAATATCATTGGATTTTTAAATTTCCAGGTCCTTGGACACATCGAGTATGACGAATGCTTTCATCAGATGAAAAACATAACCAAATCTGATCGTAAAATATTGATAAACATCAACCTCATTTAAAATTTGGCCATAAATAAACCATTTGGATCAGCATGCGCGAGAAAAGTGAAAAATCCAGTGTTTTTTTCAACTTCAGGATTTTGTTGCCAACGTTTAACTTTCAAACATCAAAGAATAAGTTTTAATACTCTAATAACTCATTAATGGTGGAGGGAGAGTCATGGATTTTCCTCCGTCACTCAGGGAGGATCAAGGAAAAATATTTGTAGCTTCAGGGAGGGTCAAATAAAAACAAACGAAACAACAGAACAAAGTCACACCCTCCTCTGATAAATAACTAACAGTCCCTTAATGGTGCAAAATCGTTTAGTCCCCCCTCTGCCAATGGTTCATCTCTTTAAAAGGTGTGTGAAAGAGACATGGATCGAGACAGGTTGGGCGGGGGGCCCACAGGGAACGCACAGGAAGGAGTCCTTTACTGTGGGCCGCCCCATTCTTTTAAAAATCTGATCACATTGTGTCCAGATCGCAGCAGCATGTGCAGGTGGTAAATGTAGAACGCCGTACGAAGCAGTACATCAAACTCTTACAGACTCCAGTAAACAATGAAACCTTCATGAATAATTGCTTCCAATTGTTTCCTGAGATGGAGGCTCCAGGTTTACCAATAAAGCAGAGAATATTAGGCTGTCTGCGCTGATATTTACTCCTCTACAGGCCCTCCGTTAACAGCTCGCAGTGAGCCGTTAAATTCTGCTCACTGGAAACTCGGATTGACAAAAGTGCAAACTCCAAAAGTCAGCATTTGTACAAGGCGCCCTGGGAAGGAAATTCAAATAGCACAGTTGATGCACCTGCGACTGAAGCTGCTCATTGTCGTCACTAATTTATCACTGGAATTTCAGGCAACACAGGTGCTCAGACAGCGAATAGAGGTCTGGAGATAACTGCTGGAGGAGCCGATTCACCGCACGTCTGCAGCTCAGCCGCAGAAAACATCCCAAAATAGTTTGAGTGAGGAACTATTTTCCCAGGTTTGCCTACATTTGTGACAATACAACACTTTAAATTAAGTCACGCTCACACATAAAAACTCAACTTTTAAATAGTAACTGCTGATAATAAACATCACAGTGAGCATCAGAGTCTTTCACAGGGAGTCTGCAGGTCCTTCAACACTCATTTAACAGTCTTAAATCTGGATTTGTGTAATCTTAATTGCCACAAACATTTTCTTATTTCATTAATCCATTTTTTAATTTATTTTTGTCAAAATGAGTCGAGCTCTTCTGCAGGAAACTCCACATTCCTGACTTCACTAATCTTTAAAACTGCCACTGAATGGAACAGACATCTTTACATTCTGTCGACAAAATGTAGATGACCCTAACTCACTCTGATCACCATACTCCTAGATAAAACCGACCTCTGCAGGGGACTGTTGATATATTACTTACCTGCAAAGCTTCAATAAGAAAGAGCTCATTTGTCTTATGTGATGGCACAACAGTGTCCTTCAGTACATTATTCTGTGCTTTCTTTGGATTTTCACATTGGCTAGTCATCCTGTTTAATTTGTCTTCTGATTAAATCGGAACTGTTGAAACAAGTTGTAGGAAGCCTCTGCAAGTAATTGGTTGGTAAATGGACCTGCGGGTCGGGCAGCAGTGATCGTCTGTTAAATCGGTCTGTAAATGATATTTTGACATTATTGGCTATTACTGTCATGGCATCCGAAGGTACTGATGCGTTGAGCAGGTGACAGTCCGCGGTCGTTTTCAAAACACACTTGTGTCACGCACTCCAAAAGAAACTTGTTGAAACTTTAAACAATAATTTATTGTACAAAACGGGGGAAACAAACGTTGACAAAAACGGTTCCATAATTCATATTAAATTCAAAAGATAACGAAAAAACAGCTACAAGTTAGAGGGAATAGTGATAAAGTGGTAAAACTTGGCATTGATCCACAGCCTCAGACGGATGCGCTCAAGCGTGCCGTGCGCACAAGCTCAGTTGGTAGGCTATACTATATTTTCACATTTTTAACAATGCAATTTAAAAGTTTTGATTTTTATTGATAACCTACATTTACCAACAACAAAAAGACTACATTTAGCACCAACAAAAAGTAAAAAAAAAAAAAAAAAAAAGTAAATAAATAAACGAATATCAAATACCAAATTTTCATAACGAATACCTACCCATAGAAACGAATATTTGAATATCCGAATATTTGGGTACAGCCCTACTTTAAATTAAAAAGTTTCACCGCATTTTTATTAACTTGGTGCTTTTATTTTGACGGAAAGGCGCATCCATCGAATTCCGGATCCTGTCTCTCTCGCCCTGGTTCCGGTTGCTTACCAAAACGGCCACTAAATGGCCCCAGACTAATATGTGTCTGGTACCTGTAGAAACTCTGAATGTTCACTGGTCAAGTCAAAATGACTGCAGACGGCGTATTGACTTGCTGCAGCAGGTGCGGACGGTGGGTTGCTGCTGCTGCTGGCTGTAGAACATTGCAGAGTGGAGCGTTGACAGCAGTTGTTTGTTTCAACTCGTCTTGTTGTGAATCTATGGTCTGAAACTGATCACACTGATAGAAATCACAGCCACAGTGTTTGGGTAAAATAGAAATAATGTAAGCCACAATAGAAAAAGTAAATATACCTCATATATTGTGCTAATAATAATAATAATAATCTTCAGCTGAATTCTTTTTCAGACTGAAGCTGAAATCATAATCAGTCTGACTCTTCACACTTGCAGCAGGTTGAATTTGTTGTATTACTTTTGTTTGGTCTCATTCATTTTAAATGGTGCTTCACGCCCGCGGTGAGGCTCACTAAGCGCTCTGCGTTTCTGACAGCGGGTCTGATGTGGAGAAAATGACACTGGTATTGGCTCGGGCACGATATGCCAGGAGTTACGCAACCTACTGTGACAAGGCTGCTACAGAAGTGAAAATCAACTCAGTGCTGTCCGTCAGCCGGGAACTGGACTCTGCATTCAGAGAGATTACAAAGTCAGTGTCCAACTGATTCAGCCGAGCCGCCTCTGGTTAGAAAACTTTATGACATCAAAGATTATTCCTTTGGCTCTCAACAGTTTGGAGCTGGCTCGAAATTGTCACAGATTCAGGACACCAACCCAGAGTTACACGGCAGCAGAGGAGAGGGCTCTTCTGCTGCTGTTTGGGACATACGGAGTGTTCAAATTGTCAAAACTGCTTAAAGGAATTTTACAGTCCATTTCCCAAAAGTACACACTGTGTCTAAAGGTTGGGAGGTTGTTTTAAAGATTCAATGACTCAAGCTTTCAGAGCTCATTGTGCTCATTCTCAGGCCAAAACACAGGCATTACTATTATTAAAGTATTTTCACGGTGATACATTACATCGGCACAAGAGCTTTTGGCTCTGTTTAACCAGCTTACTCATCTCTTCTGTGAAAAAAAAAAGACTTCGCTGTTGGTGCCAGGCCGCGCACCTCGAG
Source organism: Epinephelus moara (assembly GCF_006386435.1). NCBI lineage: Eukaryota > Metazoa > Chordata > Actinopteri > Perciformes > Serranidae > Epinephelus > Epinephelus moara. The sequence goes on along the minus strand of NC_065525.1, from coordinate 41,223,378 downwards.
CCGCAACACAGACCTGTTGATGTCGTCGCATTTCCTCGGTGGCTGAGAGAGATCGATAAATGTCAGAGATTAGTTGATATCCTTTTATTTCTGCTATTTCTATCCCCGGATACACACACACGTACACAACGTCAGCAGGGTGTCTCCGAGAAAATCTAATTCCTCTGCTTTTGTGTGCTTCGTTCCTTCAGGTACACATCTGCCGTCACCCCTTAAATTGAGCTCATGAATTATTGAAGTCTGTCCCGCTGCTCCGACCCTAAACTGTAATTAGTTTTGCCCAACACTTCTCATCATGATACACTTTGTGAGCTGCGGGAGGAGTGTGTGTGTACGTGTGTGTGTGTGAGAATACATTGTTCCTTTAAGATGGGGAAACTGAGAAAGTGGAGGAGAAGCAGAGTGGAGCGAGCCAATGAGAAAGCAGGTTTGCAGAAACTGTTAGTGGCACCTTGGCGAGGGGAGTTGTGCTTTGGGGGATAAGGGGGAAGGTGTGGTGGGATTGTGAGGAGTGGGTAGGTGGGGGGGGGCTCGAGAGAGCGAGTCGGCGAATGAGAGAGTGAAGAGGAGGGGGAAGAGAGAGAAAGAACAACCATGCAACAGAAAAAAAGCCTCATTGCCAGGCTACTCGCTGCCTTTACAATGAGTGTTTATCCCACTTTTCTGAGAGCCAATTATCTGCTCCCGCATGAGTCATGGAGATCATTTAGACTGGTGGCGTGTGCAGAGCATCAGCAGAGCTCCCTCACGATACTCCCTCCGTAACAAGGACTGAGAGTAGAGATGCGTTTACATGCTTTAGACAGGTGAGTGTGCTGATTTCTTCATGACGGTGCTGCTGTGAGACGTTTTCCTCCTTCACTTTGAAGCGGTTGGATTTGTGCTCCTCCTGCATGCGCCTCCATACGTTTATTTCCATGCTGATGTTTTAGTGGAGGAGAATCTGACTCCTCTCTGGCTGCATGCATGTCTCACACTGTTCCTCTCCTGCCTTCCAAATTAAAGTCCCCCTTTATTTGCTTTGCTCTTCCATCTTTCTGTCCTTGTTGTGTTGTTTTGTCACAGATGGTGACACGTGTCACCCCGTCTGATCTGGACAATATAACTCATCGTTCAGACATGTAATGTTTTCCACACTGCAGCAGCTCACCTGCTGATCTGAGCTGCAGCGTGCAGTGTTCGCTCATCGCCAACTTCCGAGTCTCAGCAGTCGTGTTTTCTGTTCATCACACCGACTAATGTGTCTCATAATTAGTCTGGCATTTAGCCCTTCCAACATGGCTGCAGGCTCAAACACAAACTATATCACTGTGTCCTGTTTGTATGCTCCTTTCTACAGACACGCCAGGCCAGAAAAAAAAAAAGCAAAGGTCAGTATCAAGAATAACACGATACTGATACTTTAACATGAGAACTTTCTTACAGGAAATGTTTCTTGTTTTAACAAGAGAAAAAAAGATAAATTAGTATACATGAAAAGTTTCATGGTCTTACAAGATATTTTCATGTTACAGCAAAAAGTTTTATTTTAAAAGAAGATTAATAAATATATTTTTATTTTAAAAAAGTAGGGTTTTTTTTACAAGAAAACTTTTTAAAAAAACTTTTTCTTGTTTTTATTTTATTTTTTATTTTTTTTTGAATATACCTTTCTTTCTTGTTTTCACTTGAAATTTCTCTTGTATAAAAATATACTTATTTATCGTGTTATAACATAAAAACAATTCGTGAATGTTTCTTGTTATAAAAATATACTAATTTATCTTTTTTGTTGCAAGAAATGTTTCTTGCTACAACATCTTGTTATAACAAGAAACTTTTCTTGTTATAAAAACATTAAACCATCTTTTAATGAGATGAAAATATCTTGTTATACCGTCACCAATAAACCTTTCATGTTCTCACCTGATACTGATCAGTTTGTTTTTTGATTTGGCACCACTGTGCTTCCGTACCTTTCAGCGAAGCGTCTCCTGACACCTCTTTCTCTTTTCCAGCACTGAGAACTTTATCTCAGTGTTTAGGCAAACACCGGGAACAGAGGTTACAAACAGGTAAACCTCGGCTGTCCTGTTTGAGCGCTGTAGCAGTTGCATGAATCGCCCGCTCTGCCCGCTTGGCTCTATTTCATACTATTGTCTGCTGGTCGTGATTAACTGCCTGCGCTTGTGGCTCTGGTGATTTCTGCTCTGTGTTGAGAGCTCGGCTGCAGCCGGTGGGTGGAGGGGGGGCGGCTGCCAGAATTGGAGGGTCAGCTGATCGGCTCTGAGGTGCGGGAGATTTATGACCCCCCAGAACAAAGCTGTGTCTGCTGAGGGACCATAAACCATAAATCAGGGAGAAGTGGGTCAGATGGGGTCAGTGCTCATCTGCTGGCTGCAGATCTGCTCTCTCTTTTCCTAAAGGTGCTTCTTTTTTCTCTCTCTGCACCTGACTGTGTGACACTTTAAGTGACTTTTCTCCCGGACGAGCAGACCTGTTGTTTAATAAATTTATCCATCACTTGCAGTTTCTTTTTCTGTTCTCTTAAACTCACTCAGCTGCCAATCACACGTGCTAATGAATTCCTGTTTTCTCTTTTAAAAAGCCATTAGGCTACCTTCTGTAAGTGAATCACCCCTAATCCTTTTATTATCTCCAGCTATGTTAACACTGCTGGCCTTTATTCTGCGCTCGTCTTAATCATCCTAATTATGTAATGTTTGTCTTTTTAAGAGGCTGATGAGAATGAAATGACATGTTCTCATTCTGGCAGCGACTTGTTCCTGATTGTACACGAGGCATTACACCCTGCTCCGTCTGATTCCAGTCTCTTTGATTCTGATCGCCGCTTTGACTAGTTTTGTGATTTGTCTTCCTAAGGGCAGCTGAAGCCAATGTGAAAAATTGATTTTCTGCAGAAGGATTAGCGGTGGGGTTACAGCTATAGGCATGCATTACATTACAGTGATTCATTCGGCATCTGCACACCAAAGTAGGCTAAACAAATTCTTTATTAGCTGTTGTGTAAGACGGATATTTTACGAAAACATGCACAGGCGTGAGGCAGACTGTTGTCTATACTGTCAAGGTAGTGGGCGACGGGTATGGGAATAGCAATGAATTACTTGAAGCTGTGTTTTCGAAGTTCAGACAGCTTGAGGAGGGAGATAAATAATCTCTGCCAGCAAGGATGGATCTTAATTTATTTGTGTCTGTATTGTTGCACAAAGAGGCATTGCATACTGCTTCTGGAAATCAAACAAATGCAAATGCCGGCTGTGGAATGGAAATGACTGCGAAACATCAGAAGTCTCTCAGTATGACTGCCATAACAGCAGGGATTTGTACTTGTGTTTACGACAACACTGATAATATTTTCCCCCATTTGGGAGCGAACAGAAATTAAGCATGAATGTGGAGCATGCTGCGTTAATGTTTCTCCCTTTATTATGCTAATACCTCGCAGGTTTACAGTGCCTAAGCTACGTATGGAATTGTCACATGCATGTATAGGTATTATGAGGAGAGAAAGTTCCAGGAGAAATACACGGCGACTCGTCTCAGAGATGTTGTAATCAAATGTTTCCTAAACATCTTCACAGACATTTGCTTTTTTTTCTGAAAGTGAGAAACGCCACAGCTTGAAGAGGCAAAAGTGACCTTTTCTGAGCTAAATGTTAATTTATACACAGTGTGTGGAAACGGCTCCAAATGATTCCAGAGCTTTTTGTCTGCTGTTTGTGGCTTTTCACACATTTAGGTTACATGTTGTTCACAGTCACAGAGAGTCATTACGCTCGAGCTCTGTCGCTATGATGGCTTTTACTGTCAGAGCTGCTGTAATGGGGTTACACAAACGGCATAATCAAGTCTCCAGGGTCAGCCGTGAGGCCTGCGCTCGCTTTATGACTGCAGTCCGGTCTTATGGTTGCATTAGTATGGACATGGATCAGGACTTTGCAGGAAAACTGTTGTTGCCCATTAAAATGATTCCCACAGCAGTTTAGTGGCATTATATGATAATGTACAGCACAAAGCTGCAGTGTTTTTATGACCGTCTCACAATGAAGAGTGAATGAGGAAAAATATAATAGTGCAACATATGCAACTGGAAATGCATCATTTTTAATATGCAGTCAACAGCACATTTGGCTGGTCCCAGTCCAACACTTGGAGACTTTAATTCTGGCTTTGGAACAGAAAAATGTACTTCCTTCACTGTTTTACATATTAGTGTTCAGTGGGAAACTTAATTGTTTAAATGAACCTCCCAGGAGCCAACAGAAGCAGGTTTTACATTTCACTTTGTTCAGTGGAGTTTGAATAAGACTAAAGGCCTTTACATGCTGAAGGTGTGACGAATATACAGTGGTGGGTAGTGACGCTTTACACCTAACACACATGAGTAAAAAGTATTTTTTTTCTTCCTTTTCAAACTGAACCACTACGCTTTACTCAAGTATATTTTTGAGCTTTGTGCCAGCTGTATGAAAATGGCGTATGGAGCTGCTGTGTTTTTTCCTTGTCCCAGTGATCAGCACATCTGGGTGATGCCATTGTATGTGAGTTAGATGTGTTTCCACTCACATCTACAGCTGCAGCACAGGCACACAGTCCTGTTCTCATTCATAAGTCTCTCTCCGGTGCTGCTGGAGCTGACCGACACACCTGGAACCGGCAGGTGGGTCTTCTAGCTCCAGGGTTTTAATTTCTGCTAGTCATAGTGACTGACTCACACGCCATTCTGTTAGTTGTGCTAAGCAACATTTCTAAGCTTTTTTTATTAAATTTTCCCTTTGGCTAAATGGTAAACTGTTACACAGTGTGTATGTCTGAGGCTTTTAATGTGAAAAGTAGAGCTAAATGGTAAACAAACATGGCAGCACACCGGTAAGGTAAGACAACACGTTTACATGTGGTTTTCTATATGTTCTCTGACATTTATCCTAACGATATGAGGCGGTCTTTGTGGGAAAAAAGCTTGTTTAGTGGACTAACTTTGCACTTGAAGGTTGCCCGTTCACTTACGTTTTAACATGTCTGACGCTACTATGCGCCCCGGCTGTATCTAGGCTAACGGCTAACATGCTAACTATTATCTTTATGTCACTAGTCACTTGAAACAAATTTAGGACGATAGGAGACAGGTTGAAATAAACTGAAATTTCCCTTTAACACAGTGTTATTGGTTGATGCCGTCTGTGCTGACCACCAACGATGTTAGATACTTGATATTTGGGTGAATTTATGTTGTGATGTCAAGTGACCAAAATTCAATATCAGGACCACGTCTAATGCCAACGTCTCAGTTTGATGCAGAACACTGAGGACAGATGACATTGATATTTTAACATCTGCAAAACGTCATAATGTTAACGTCCACACAACATGAAATTCTGACTTCGTTAGACATTTAAAAAATTCGACAACCAAATTTTTATTACAACCGTAAGAGTCTTTCTGATGTCAAATCGACGTCTGGTACCAGCTGGGTTCATGCACGGTGCAAAGGCTTGTAAAAATCAACCTTGTTCCCCGGAAAAAAAACAAATTGTGTTTTTTTTTCAACACGTATTCATCTCGTTCAATGTTAAAGTTAAAGTACTCAACAAAAACAACACTCTGAAAATGATTACTCATGTGCAAATTAATTGCACAAAAGAAGAAACGCCCCCGGTGTTTAAGGGTCTGAAGGCTGCTGTTTTCTGAAACTAAAGATTAAAGATTGAATCCTTCAGCTAAAATGAAAACATGTCAAACATAAAATAGTGAAGGAGTTTTGTTTTACACAACAGAACAAACACAGAACTGATCAATTCCTTTAAATGTGCAGATTTTTCAGTCACACATGATGATCCTCAGCACAGCTTGGACAATAATTAAAATCCCTGTTTAATTGATTCCTCTGAATTATTGAAGATTTCCAGAACTGTGCCGAACGCGGCTCTGTACCTTCAGCAGTTCGTCTCCGGAGAGCCCGCTGTGCTTTGAAGTGAAATATTTCATTGTGCTTTGAATTCCACATCAGGCGTGCATCTGTTCTATGGGTTTAACTCATCGACATCATCGAGCATGATAATTTCTCCCCAGACAGCCTTGAACGAGCCGTAATGTCATACGCAGCGAATTGATGGCCTTATGCTTAGTGGGAAATAAATCAATGTGCCAAACAGAGTAAGATTTTAAAATGATGGCATAAAACACGTCTGTGGGACGTCACTTCTCTCAAAGGATTTTAGGCATTTTTAGACACATTGCAGCCGGCTTTACTAAAGGGACATTACTGTACATTCTGGATGAGCAGCTGATGAACTGACGTCACATTAATCACACTTCATCCTCAGCTGAAGGAATCAGATCTGCAGGTCAGATATTTGGCACCGCACTGGGCTTTAATAACCCATAAAGGAACAGGTTGATAAGAGAAATCAAGCCTCATTTCAATGTTCAAAATTCAGCTCGGACATGATGCCAGACTTTATTGTAAAGAATTACTTCTGACTTTCAAACAGGAGGTGAAAAGGAATAATACAAAACAGAGACAAGTATATTCACAGTATTTCTCTTCATGATGCTGCAGATCAGTTCAGTTCAATTCAATACAACTTTAACTTTACTTTGTACCAGAGAATGAACAACCAGTGGGTTCCCCGTGTCAGGGTCACACTCTGGGCCCAGTTTGAAAAACCACAGAGTTTTAAATATCTGGCAAAATATACAAAATATAAAAGATATGAAGTGTTCAAGGAGCAAAAAGCAAAACCCAGTGTCTAATAGAGTAACAACAGAAGATCAGTCGGGAGAGACTCGTTCTGAGAGAAAAGAATATTTATTTACATGTGCACATGAGAAAAGTCTTTGGTGATTAGACCCCATAGTGATGTCATATATTCCAGGAGGTTGGTAAAGATGCAGTAGATCCAAAACAGATTTCTCCTAAGGGAGACAATAAAGATCTTATCTTATCTTATCTTATCTTAGATTAGATTAGATTAGGGTGTTAAATATAAGTATAAATTAGCCTGGTGGCTAGCAGAGTTTCCTCTACTCACATGAAGCCAGGAACAACAGCAACATTTAACAACCATAACATTACAAAATTCAGCTCAATTAAAACTCACAAGATTCACTGACAAAACAACTGTCTTATACTAAACATGTTCCCCACACAGTACAACATGCTAACGTTATTAGCACAAGCCTATGGCATTTTACATTGTATAAATGGGCCTAGTGGCAAGTGGAGTTTTTCTCTATTCATATGAAGCCAGGATAAAGTACACACAGGAATTAAAGATGCCATTTTGTGGCACGCTCAGTCGTAGTAAAGCAGGTATCCCGTGTACAAAGGCAGTGTACCTGCCGCAGCAGCCGATGGTTTTATTCCAACCTGTGGCCCTTTGTTGCACGTCATCCCTTTCTCTCTTTCTCCTCCTCGCACACTTTAACTCGAAAAAAAGGCAAAAGCCAAAAAAATAATCATATATATATATATATATATATATATATATATATCTATATCTATATATATATATATATGAATTGTGGGGGTCTTTATTGTCTTCACAAGTTATTATTTTTCATCTGTGAAATAAAAATAACCACCGAGTGAAGTGGTTTTCAGCCTACAAAAGTAAACAGTCAGTAGCCATGTTTCCATCAGCCTGTTTAGATGCACATCTANTTATGTTCGAATTAAGTCTGATGTAGCGCACCTCTCTCCATGGTGATATCCACACTCTGGGTCGGGAAGGTGGTAATGCATTTACAAGCTGGTTGCCAACTGCCAGAAGAATGCGAGACTTGTTTTGTTTCCGGTTCTGCGGAAAACTTGCGCGAGTTCGTAGTTTTCACCAAATTCCGTACATTTAATGGAAACACACAGGATTCATATTTCTTTTAATGCGCATTTCCCAATGATTCAAATCACTTTTGGATGGACACATAGCTACTGCGTCACCATGATGTGCAGTTACATTTCTAGAAAGGCTAACGTCAGGCTATGACGCAGGGTATGTGTCTATGCCGAGCCTTCTCCATGGGTATGGCGTCAGTTCAATACAGATGTATGAATCTTGCCAAAGTCCTAAATCTTGCTGTAAGTGTGGAGCCACACTTTGGTGTTCCATATCACCAGGCTTATCGGTCCTGATCAGCTGGTCAGTTTATTGTTACACTTCACTCAAATATCAAACCTATCGCCAACAATCTTGGGACCATCTTTGACCAGTACATGACTGTTGACCATCATGTTACTGAGCTTGTACAGTCCGGTTTCCTTCAGCTGAGAAATATTGCAAAAAGCAGATGTACTGTATGTTTTCTGCTACAGATCGTGAACTGTTTATTCACACTTTCATTTTCTCCCATCTAGATGAATGTAACTGCGTCATGCCATACAGTACGTGCCTCAGTCAAGCTGCTTTAAAGTGTTTACAGTTTGTTCAGAATACAGCTGCCGGCTGTCGGCCCCACATCACACCTGTTTCTCCAACAGTCCATTGGCTCCCTGTAAGATTTAGAACAAACTACGAGATCCTTTTGATTTCTTTGTTCCCTTGTTCTACTTTTTAAACACTCCGACCCTCAAATCTGGGCATGTTTCCATCCCCCGCTCCACCTGCAAAACAAAAGGTGATGGTGCAAACCCACCTCTACAGGGAAAGCCTTTCTATAGAACGTCTTTATGTGATGTGTGTCTGTTTTGTCAGTCTCTCATTGTGCCTTGTTTTATATTGTAATTTATTTTTCCTTGATTTATTCATTATTTATGTTTTTAATGTATGTGCTATATAATTAAAACTTCACTTACTGATCGATTCATCAAAAACATGTTAAAATATTTAAATTTAGCCTAAGTCAGATTTATTTATAGCTCAGTATCACAAATCAGAAATTTGCCTCAATGGGCTTCACAGTCTGTACAGAACACGACGACCTCTGTCCTTTGACCCTCGCCTCAGATAAGGGAAAACTTCTCCCTAAAAGAAGCCCTTCAACAGGGAGAAATGGAAAAAACCTCAGCAAGAACCGACTGAAGTCTTTTCTAAAACTCAGCATTTTTCAGATCTCGGTAGCTTTTGTCATGTTGTATGACTCTGTGTCCTCTTTGTGTTTTGTAGCTGACACAGTGGAGCGAGTCCGGACGTATGAAGCCAAAGTTCCTACAGATCTCAAAGGAATGCAGCGAGACACATTATTAATGTCAAGGTGAGAATGAAAGGATGCAACACGCACACACACACACACACACACACACACACACTCTTTATCTCTTTCTTCTCACTGATCCAGTAACAAAAGCAACTTTTTGCTGTCGGCAGCCGAACTGGAGCTGCTTTGTTTAACAGAACCAGAAATCCTTATATTAAAGAAACGGTTTGACATTTAGGGAAAAAATAATTTTGGCCGTCATGCCGAGAGTTAGATTAGAAGATTGATACCACTCATGTCTGTATCCTAAATACGATGCTACCCACTGCCAGCAGCTGGATAGCTTAGCTTAGCATAAACACTGGAGACAGGCGCTAACAGCTAGCCTGACTCTGTCTAAAATTAACAAAATACACCTTCCACCACCTGTAAAGCTCATTAATATATTGTTTACCGTGTATTTAAGCCATAAAACAACAAAACTGTGTTTTTATAAAGCGCTATGTGCCGGCTTATTTTTTAGGTCGGCCGCAGTAACTTCCTGGAGTCACTGTGGCTACATTTACGCTAATGTTTCTGTTTTAAAGTGCACTGCTGTGCTCAACATGTTTGGAACCCCTGAAATGGCGACCACTGAGAGCGCTGCTGACCCTGTTTTAGCCTGTAAACTCGAGGCTTGAGTTTTAGTCTAGACAACAGAGACTGAAAATGAAAATGATAAGTTGACCCAGTTTCTCAGGGCGCAGCCGTCGTGCCCTGAAATATGGGCACTCTGGAGTGCATGTGTGGCATGATGGCATCACTCTGGCGTTTGAGCGCACTTGCCGCACATCTACATCAAAAACAATGAATTTGAGGGCGCGATAAACGCGGCATGTGTACGGCCCCTTAGGTATATTTTCTAGATTCACTATTCTGCTTATTTAAACAAAAGAATGTGGTGAACATGCCTTACAGGTGGGAGCTTATTTTGGTGTAAATGTGTCATCACATTTGGAATCCACAGAAGGATGATTAGTTTTAATATCATAATCAAAAATGGGAGTTCCTAAAAGTGTAACACACTTTGTGTTGAGCTGAAGCAGCAGAGTCAGGCCTCCACTGAGGGGCCAGAACACAGCGGGACACAAGCCAAACAACAAAGTGTGAGATCAGCATTAGAAATGTAAAACAAAAAAAAAAGAAAAAAAAAGTTTCATTCTGAAAATAGCCGGGACTCAAACACCTGCAGCTCTGGGGACGATCCAACTTTTCATTTCTCACTGGTAAAGTTTGAATGTCATCCTCTGAGGTCTGGAGCTAATGTGAGTGAAGGTCTTCATTTAGTTTTCTGCAAAATTATTTTAATTAAGTGATGTTGTAATGTTATTGGCCAGGAGGCTTTGCAGCGTGCCAGCGTCCAACAGTAATGAGCAGAGAACACGGGCTTTCTTAATGTAGCCTAAATTTGCATTTTGCTCACTGCAGAACTTAAGGCAAATTACACCTCTCTGCCTGCCAAATTCTCGTCTGCTGCTGAAATAAATACTTCCTCTTTTCTTGAGTAATGTTGGTTTTTGACACTGTTAAAAAAGCACGTTAGCTATTCAGAAGCCAGAGCAATAAATTTGGAACAAAAAGCTTTTCTTTCTCTATTGATTCGCAGTTTATCCCTCCTTTGTGTTTGAGTGTCAGAGTGTTGAATGTCACCGTGGCTGAACCTGGTTAACGGCTCTCGGCTCACTCTGAGCTCTGAGAGAACGAGCCGTGAGCCGTGAGCTGCAGTTTGGATAAAAAACACTGTGTCACCTTGTTCAGTGTCGCTCACCCATGCCTTGTTTTATGCATTTATTATGACTTAACATTTCATATGTCACATTATTCTTATAACTATGAATGTTTAAACTTTGCTACTTGGTATATGATGTTTCTGAAATAACGTGAAAATATTGAAACTACAGAAAAACAGTAACATTAACCTTTGGAACCATAAATGAACGTCTGTTTTGTCTCAGTTCGACTCTCCTTCTGCCAAAATGTATCAGCATCAAACAAGGATGCAACCAAACACTAAAAAAGCAACCATTCATTCTGCAGAAACACAGTATGTACTTATACTGTGCTTATACTCCTTTGCTTTTTGTCACTGGGGATGTTTTGTTATAAAAGAAAAGAGAAAACCAACATTATAGAATATAACTATGCAAAAACTAAAGGTGCTTTCACACCTGTAGTTTGGTTCGCTTGGTCGCACCAGAAGGGAGAAAATGATCCATTGTTGCATTTCAGTTTTGGTTCCTGTTCACACTGACTTTTTGCAAATGAAAAAATATGAACTTCTACCGACTGTCAGGTGACTCATTGATTGGACAGTTGTGGCGTTTGTCATCCTGCATCATCAGGACTCACGCAAGGAAATCAGATTCTGGGGACTGACAGAAGTTTCTGCTTCTAAAGTATTTATGTTTCTGTTCTTTGGTTTCACAAAGAGCTCACAGAGAAATAACTGGTTGTAAGTAGAGATGTACCGATACCACTTTTTCCTTCCCGATCCCTGAACCTCAGGTATCTGCAGATACCAAGTACCGATCTGATACCAGTGCATAAAATAAAAATGGATGGGATATGAATTGCTGTATGTCTCAACTCCTAAAACTCTATGTAAAATATTAAGAAATAAATACATAACAGTAGAATTAATGCCATAAAACTTTTTATCATTATTATTATTATATTATTATTATTATCCAGTGTTGACACAGATCAAGACACAGGTTAAAGTGCAGCTACACAATTTGGTAAAAAAGACATTTTACAGGCTACAGTAGAATGTTTTTTAAACTCTGCTCCGTTTCCGTTTCGTTTGTTTGTAGCGTGCGTATGCGTAATGACGTGAGGAATTACATGGTATCGGATTGGTCATAGGCTGTACTCGCCGATACCCGATACCGCATTTTAGGCAGTATCGGAGGCATTAACGATACTGGTATCGGTATCGGTACAACTCTAGTTGTAAGCATTACAGTATAAGTCTATTGATCAGTGTTTCTGGGTTTTTAGTATCTCGGCGTCTCTGCACCATCATTACAACCATCCAAAAAAATGTTCAATTCTTTCTTGGAAGTATTCATGAATAAATAAAACTTGATAAAACTGATTTGATCAAATGTTGAAATAGTTAGCTAGCTCTGAAACATCTCACAGGACCGTTAACACAGCAGAGATTTATCTGAAATGCTTGTTATAATGATCAAATGATGTTTTCCTTTGTGTCTATGTTAAACTAAGACATCCCAGCAGATTTATATTTTTTGCCTGATTATCTGCAAAGAAAAACATACATTAACGGACGTCTTCACCAGCACTGGTAGCAGCCATGTTTCATGTTTACGTTTCGACTGCCACATTTAGCAAAGCATTCTGGGGATTTTCCTTACCCTTCTGGTTGGAGTCCGTATTTATGGTCTCAATTATGGTCCCAGTTCCCAGTCGGAAGTTTAAACTCGAACGCACCCTGAGATTGGATTTCCAGCTCGGAAACTCGGAGCAACCGCATCAACCCTGACTTATGAATTCAAGATGGCTGCCGGTCACATACATAGTGAGTAAACACTCTGCTAAAGTACTGTTTATAGCAATTTTATCTTATTTGTTTTACATTAGGTCAGCCTCATCTGCGGCGTTCATCAGTTGGAGTGCATGATGGTTTTGAAGCTGTCTATACTCCGAAAGTGCAAGGGCAGCAAAGGCTTTCTTGCAGGCATCCATATTTTTTTCCGACTTGTCCACTGTCGTCAACCAGAATGCAAAAACTGTTGTCAACTCGGAAGTGACGTCATTCCCACTTCTGACTTCTGACCCCGAGTACAAAACGAAGGATAGCATAAAAACCAGGTATTTGTGCTTACAGGGATTTCTTCTACATATGTTTACCTAATTATTTAAAACTTTGGCCATGTTTAATATGAAAATCCTTCAATGTAGTTTGATATGTAGACAGCAAAATACAGAAGAGCATAACAGGTCCCCTTTAATGGGATGGAAAGATCGTGATTTTGGTCAAATGTCAAAAAAAAGGCAATAATAGGGTCAGGGATGGGTAAAAAAAAAATTAGTGGTATATTAATCCAAGACGCCTGTTCTGTTGGAAAACAAATTGAATACACTGTCAGTGAACTTTTTACTGATTTGTTGTGTATCAACATTTTCACAACTTGCCCGGTGTGTTTATAAGCAACATTTCTTCATCATGCAAAATTCTCTCAGCATTATGTTTCCCTCAAATGAATTTTCAGTTTTAAATACGTAGTAAATTTAAACGTCATTTCTAAGAGATGGGGCTAAAATGTAACGACATATAAGTGTGATCAGAGTGTCGGCTTCACATTCATGTGCTCTTGTCATGGTATAAGCGCATCACATTGTAAACAAGCGAGGCTTTGTTTTCAGAAAAGAGAATATTCAGTGTGTTTGTGGTATTTTGGGAGTTGATTATGAATTCCATTGTTGTGTTCAGACTTGTCAGAAAGGGTTTGTAATGAGTGAAAACTCAGACTTTGTTTCATTGTTTGGATGGATCCAACACACTTCTCCTTGGCTGTGAATCAGCTGTGTTGCTGGTTGCACATGCGAGGTCACACTGCAGCATCAGCTACCACAGATGCTTCTCCTCCCCATCGGCTTCCTGTTGCCTTTGTGTCCTACGCGGGATGGTGCGAGCAGGTAGAGACAGAGCAGCAGAATGAATGGGCGGTGGAGGCAGCAGCGAGGTGGACCAGAGAGATTAGCTGGGAAATTGACACTGACAAATCTCATACATTAAGGCTTCCTGGGAGGCAGCTATCGGCAGAAGAGGCGGCAGGTACCATATCCCGTAAATGGCACTGGGTTTCTTTAATACTCTGCTCGCAGCACGTTGGAAAGCCGAACCACCCTGTCGTCTACGGCGCCAAAGATAAGGAAGCCAGGTGTGCTCAGAGGCATTTCATTTGACTAATGTGTTTACAGCTGGAATAATGAATAGAGTGAGGAAGATGAGAGTAATTAATTTGAGCTGTTCCAGCTAAATAACAAAGCAAATACGGGCAAAACTGTTTCATTTCCCTTTGGAACTGCAGCTTTTTTCCTTCTCTCGCCTGCTTTAATGAGATAAAGCCAGTTGTCTTTGATAAGGAGTCCTAGTTACTGTTGTTAGTCGCCTCGTAGCCTTTTGATCTGTTCTCAGGGTGTTTGCTCACATTTTCTTTATGAAGGACAAAGCCGCGCACAGCATTTACATTTATTTACAGAGCCTAAAAATATGACCTCTAATTATTTCGGAAAAACAGAAATTTGTGTTTTTCTTTGAATAATACAGAATTTAATCAACCAGCTGGTAATTCTACCGTCATTCAGGCACCATTACAGCTCTGATTAACCTTTTCTCTCACTCAGTAAACCTTTGGAAAGCCGTAGATGTGCTGTGTGTTCCTTTGCGTCTTGAGAGTAAAGAGTCTAATTACCAAACATAAACAGCTCTTTGGCCTCTGCAGCCACTACCTGATGTTTGCTGAGTGTTATTCTCAGTGACTTAACCCCGCTCAAGAGGTTCATGGTGTGTTCCGTCTATCCTTATTTATTTTGGACAGTGAATTTACTGAGGGAAAAAAAAAAAAAAAAAAAAAGGAGCGGTGCCCTTGCTGTTGCCTAGCAACAAAGTGAGTCCATGGGACTCAGCACCTTGCAGGATCTCTTCCAGACTACCTTGAAACTTGTCCTCTTTAGACGTGTGGAGAAAGTTTATTTGCGTATCCATCAGTGTTCATGAATAATGAAGTGCTGTTTGCTGCGATGAAGAAATGAAGATGCACATTCTGTCACAACGTAGACCGTTTTACCAACTTATTAGTTGTCATGGTATGTGTGTGTACTAGAGTTGGGTCAATTTCCGGTTTTGACGAACTGGTCTGGTGTGCAAGCTTAAACCAGTTTGATTTCAAACCAGCTGAACCAACATCTCTCATTATGACTCAGTCTGGCAAATTAAAAAGTTGCCTACATCATCAACCTGTGCTGACAGCGTTACGGTGCTGATTCCAATAAAGTGGGCGTTATAAGCAATATGACGATGTGATTAAACCAAAATTATGTTTATAAACGGACTAACGGAGCCACTAGTGTGTGACAGGCTGTGTGCAATTTACTGCCTGTCTCGGGGGTGTCGGCAACATGAAGGACATCAAATTTCATTAGAGGTGGGAGGGGGATGAGCGGCCATGTTGTGTTAGAAAGATAGGAAGTTCTTGTGTTTTTTGGGGTGACGAGACGAGACATGGCGGAGTTAGTCTCCCCGATATAACAACATTTTTAATTTGAAGCAGACAAAAAAAAAGGTGTCCTAACTGGCTGCAGGCGCCATTGTGAGCTAAACTTTTGTTGATGAGGAACAGCTGATTTATGAAGTTAAAATGAAGAATTATCTGTATGATTACTTCATATTTCACTACAAAAACCAAAATAAGGGGGCAGCTGATGGAAAGCATTGTTGAGGAGCTGAAAGTTTCTGATGAGCTAAATGACCTTCACTAATAAGCTAGGCAACTTGTTGGCTGTATTGTTGGTCATTTTCAGTAAACATCACAATATGAGACGTGTGTCTGTTTTAAAAGTAATGTTACAAATGTAGGAGGATAGCAATCTTTCAAGGGGTGACATCTCCCAAACCAGTCTCACTCCAAAGTCGTTGAATACTGGTTCTTGGTCAGTGACTTCTGGCGTCAGACACTGACAAAAAGCCACAGAGAATTTTTTCTGGGAGGCCGGTGTTCGCTTCCCTCGCTTTTTTGCTAAAGCCAACCACGTGTGTGCCGGTGAAGCGAAAAAATGTTACTTTGCAGTGTTGTACCAACGTGGTGCTTTTATTTTGACAGAGACTGTATGCAAACTGTACATTTCCTGTGAAAACAGAGGTGTATTTTGAAAACAGACAATGCATGTAACAGGCTGAAGTTGACACGGCGTCCCAGAACGTCAACAACCAACACACCCAGGGTACCTTGGACGTCATATGTGGACGTGGAAAGTCCATGACCAAACGTGGACATGTGACAAGGTCGCAGTGAGGATGTGTTGTGTCGTCAGTCAGATCAGCTGATTGCGACGTGTATTTTTACAGGAGACAACAAACGTGTATATGAAATGGATTCAGTTCTTCTTGGACACGATGTCTTCATGTTCCACTCAGGAGCAGCTGCTGAGTCAAGTGGGACAGCTGGTAGAGTTCAGTCTGCTGTTTGGCTCAACATCAAACCAGTTTGAAAACATTCACACCGATCCAACCCCACTGTGTCCTGCTGCTGTGGTTTGGTTCAAAGAGGATCAATTCAACATCACTCATGCAACATAACAAAGATGCAGAGGTTTATACGAAGCCTCAGAACTGTACGACATCATTTTACAGAAGCATCTTGGCAGCAGCAGAAACATTTTTCACCCAGAACGGTGAATTCATCAGACTTTTTATTTTGGTGGTTCATCAAGGAGACAGGCTGTTAAATATTCATGACTGCGTTGTGTTCTTAAAATAAGGCTCATTAGCACTCCCAGCCTCTTTTCAAGTTCCGCCTTTCTCTTGTCACTCTCAAGTGCAACACAAACATGTTATTCATCTCTCACAATCTCGCCGCTCAAAGTGGGCTCCAATATTATTACACCCAATGATGCCTTTGTTTTCAACTCAGACCGACTCTAATACTATTACAGTTTGATTCCTGTTCAAGCACCCGGAAGAGTATTGATTGAATCACTTTAAGTGTTGTTAAAACAAAAATGTTGGTGCTGTAATAACAGAATTGATTTCTTAAAATAATGGAAACATATGCTCCTAACAGGGTTACAGATATGCTGCTTCCCCCCAGAATAAATAAATGGCACGTCAGCTCAGCAGTTTAACTTTGAACCTTCCTGCTGAGTGCATTCTTCCTGTGTGGAGTTTGTGTGTCGTCCATGTGAGGTTCCTCTGGGTGCAGAATAGGAGACACTAAATTGAATGTGTTGTCTGTTTGTCTGTCTGTCTGTGTTACTGATGTGATCAAACCTGTCCAGGGTGCGTCCTGCCACAGTGCAAACTAGGATGGACCAAAGCCCCCAGCGTCCCTACGTAAGATTAAGGGGTGTTGAAAATGGATGGAAATATTGATGAAAATTTGTGACATTTAAAAGGATAGTACACCCAAAAAATGAAAATTCAGCCATTATCTACTCACCCATATGCCGAGGGAGGCTCTGGTGAAGTTTTAGAGTCCTCACATCACTGCCGGAGATCCAAGGGGAGAGGGAGTAGCACACAACCCAAGCTAACAAGAAAAATAAGATTTAAAAAAAAAATGTGCAATTTGTTCAGAAGAATTACCAAAATAATAAATCACATTTTAAAATAATAATAATAATAAAATCTACAAATCAACTTTATAATTGAACTACAATTGAAATTCTTGGCCAATACTGATAGCAATTTCTAAAATAATTTAGTCAATAGCCAATAACAGTGTTTTTATATTTGTGTTTCTTTCGTTTGTTGTTGTTATTTATTCTTCTTTTGTTTCCAGGGAAACACTACACTATAAAACAATAACAGCTTCAAAGTCATTCAGTGCTTCAATACACTTCACTTGAATGAGCACAAATTCAATAATACACATTTATGAAACAACCTTGAACATAACCTTCTGTCACATGAAAAACATCTTTAGGAAAATAAGCAGCCTTGTACTACACATAAAACACCATAATTCCCGCTCTAATATCTGTATTATAAAAATTATAACACATTTCTGCCCCAAACAGCCGATTTATTGGTTTCTGACCAAAAGCTACAATTTACAAGATTACTTTGAACACATCATGAGAACGTTATAATTTACCTTCACCCAGTACTCATTTTTACTGAATAGAGCTTGAATACTTCACAATGCAAATCAATGCAACCTCCGTGAGCTGTTTGTTGTGTACACCGGCTGCTAACGGCTAACAGTTAACTGCTAACTTAACGAGCTCTCCTCCAGCTGATTTCATGTTTTTTCGCTCCACATCCACTCCTCTCAGTAGTGCAGTGGTAGTGGTTTGGACATGATACCGATACAGCGTGTTTCGGGGTTCATGCTATGTCGGACAACTTCACCCATTTCCCCCAGAGAGCAGGTAAAGTGTGATGAGCTGTGGAGGGGGGCCAGGGGGCGGCAGGAACACAGAAAAAAAGGCCTCTCTGTTATTTACTTTGCTGTGTAGTTTTGTTGTTGGGGCGTTATGTCATGTTTCAGAATAATAGTAGTAATAGTATTACTTAAAAATTGTCAAAGATAAACATTTAGATTTTTTTGGATGACGGCGCCCTCAGCATTCGCCTGTACTGCACTGGGGCTAATCCAGTTCTCTCCATGCTCTCATTAAAGTGACCAGACAGTTTTGGGATCTAAGGTGCTAAACTACAGCTTTAGTGAGGACCTGAGGGTAGTGTTGCTTTCGTCAACGAAAAGTATGACTAAATATCATCGTCAATGAACCTTTATCACGTGATGAAAATGAGACGAGACGCAACGTAAATTATGGTCATGTGACGATAACTATAACTAAATATATAATGCAATATTGTTGACGAATAAAAACGAGACTAAATGTGGTTTACAAAATAAAACCTCTGCTAAAATGTCTCTTCATTTTCGTTGACCAAAAAGAGACGAGACGAAATAACGTTATAATGTTTAGTCGTGTTATTATTATTATTTTGCAGTATTTCTGTTTCCTAGGCTGTGCGTCGCACTGCGCAGATGGATTACAGCCGTGACGATATACAGTACAACAGGTAATGAAATAAAAGTATGTTATGTAGCTCCGCGATCCCCCAGTCTGTTGCCAGGCAATGCGGAACACACACCAGGAACTCACAAGCTTCTTTGTATTTACATTGATGTGCAACTGTGTAACTTCGTCCAGTTCGGCTGATGAAACGTTGGCAAACCTGGATGTTGGCACGGCTGGATTCAGCTTCCACTCTTCCTCATCCTCATCAGTACCTCATCAGCTTCCACTCTTCCTCATCCTCATCAGTACCTCATCAGATGATCATTGATAATTCCTGACCGTTGCTATGTAGCCCAGCGTTGCTAGGGACGCTTCCCTGACAAGGAGATTCAGCCGTTGCCGGCAGGGCAGGGTGCGCGTCGGGGTTCTATTCCCCTCTCGGGAGTTATTTTCCCAGTATTCACTGGCTCATTATACATTATCCCTTACTTACAACACCTGTGAGCGGAGTGATTTTACTGTTACAAGTCCCAGTGATGTTATACTCTATATCAGCACTCACAGAATGCCTCTCGTCCAATCAGATTACTTGGTCGGAACTAACTGTTGTATAAATAAATATATATTTAGCTCTAACTAGGAGCTAATTTAGAAAAGAACATTTTGGTTTGGTTATACTATACTAGGTACTTATACTATATTGACTGGGTATAATAGAATTGCATTACTAAAAAGAGACTAAAATACAATTTTCATTGACTAAAACTAGACTTAAATGTCATCAGTTTTCGTCGACTAAAATGAGACGAAAATAGTCATGGATTATTCTGACTAAAATAAGACTAAAATGCTCAGACTTTTAGTTGACTGAAACTTGACTAGACAAAGAGTATGAACGGGACTAAAACTAATAAAAACTAAAATGACAGTTTAACACAAAGACTAGACTAAAACTAAAACTAAAACAGGCCGCCAAAAACAACACTACCTGAGGGAACTAGTCAAGTCAATTTTGTTTCTCTCAACACTTTTCACACAGAGCAGGTCTCGTCCATAATCTTTAAATTCACAGAGACCCAACGATCCCCTCTCTGAGCAGCACTTGGCGATGGTGGCTGAGAAAAACTTCCTCTTAGATTACAAATCTCAAAAAGAACTTGGGCTTCAGTTAACAATTGTTTTAATCACTGATTCATTTCTAAACTAACTGAGTGATTTTTCAGCCCATTAAATGTCAGAGAACATTGAACAGTGTCCAACACAAGTTCCCAGAACACAACATGATGTGTTCTGGCCAAATCCACAGTCAGAAATCCAAAAATATTCCATTTACAATAATTGGAAAACAAAGAAACTCATCAAAGAAATTGTCTGGTATTTCATCATTTATCGAGCAGAAATGTCAGTCAGCTCGTCTTTTAATAAACCAATAGTTTCACCAGAGGAATCAGTTGGATGGAATTGAGACAAAGTCACATTAGCGTTAGTCTTTTTGGAGGCAGCTTCAGTTTCAGTTTACACTTTCAACAAACATGAAGTCAGTAACAACAAATGAAATGGAAATAACAGTTACAGTGATATTTTAATAGTAACAGTTTGCTTATTTGAAAACGTACTGCTCCACTGCTCGTTTGGTCAGATGCTCACCTTGGTAAAGTTTGGTGACCTGCTGCAGTTCGGTTTGTTTATACGTCCGTATGGAAGTTAGCTCACTGTAACGGCTGCAATAGCTATAGAAAAATAGTTTTGAGAGTTCAAGGTAAGCTCCAACATTAATCTGATCCATGTCTACTTTACTGTTGATGCAGAACACTTAAGAAAATCCCATAATATCAGCCTTTAGTGAATGAGATCTTAGTGTTGAATATACAATTAGAGCTGTGTATCTTTGCATCTGTGACTCTGGCATCCTTGTTGAGTGTTATGTGTGTGATGTGAATTTGGAGCACTTTATTGAATATAAAACTCCTTAATAGGTAAGTGGATAATGACTGCTCATTTTTACTAATCCATCTGTTGCTTTCTGTGGAAAACAGTAAAAATCCAGTTTTGTTTCATCATGAGCAGCTTCAGCATTACACACACACACACACACACACACGCTTGTGTTTTTAATGAGTCGTTCCTGCAGGAGGGAGGTTCACCTCACTTACAGGCTCGGTCCACCCATAGGCAACCTATTAACATCCACTTTATCAGCGCTTTCATATTTCATGACCTGCTTCATCAAACTTTAATGCAGTCCTGCTTCTACACGTTTGTGTTTTTAGTGCAAAGTCATGTCTGAACTGAAAGCTTTACCTACAGGGCCAACACGTTCTCACTCCCACCTCGTCTGACGTTTGGTCATGGACTCTCCCAATCAGAGTCAGAAATATTTTATTGATCCCCGCGGGGAAATTGGGATTCTTTATAGTTGCTCTGATGTAAAGAGAATTGTAAGCAGTAAGAACAGGGGTATGAAATAGAAGTATGTAAATGTAAAATAATAAAATACAATAATATAGAAATAAAAATGTGCATTATATTTAACACTAGTACTTTAGATAATAAGATTAAAATATATATGTTCAATGTGTCTGAAAAATATTCAAATATGTGCGCTGTGCTTCCACATTGACATACAACGTCCAAGGTACCCTGGGTGTGTTGGTTGTTGATGCTCTGGGACGCCGTGTCAACTTCAGCCTGTTACATGCATTGTCTGTTTTCAAAATACACTTCTGTTTTCACAGGAAATGTACAGTTTGCATACAGTCTCTTTCAAAATAAAAGCACTACATTGGTACAATACCGCCAACTGATGTTTTTTTCCTTCAACAACAAACAAACGTGCTTGGGTTTAAGACAAAAGAACAGGGTTTGGCTTTACATCTTAAGCCCAGCTTAGACCAAAGATTCACAACGTGCTTTAAAACCAGCCGCCGGCCATTTGACCAGCTGAGTGTCAGGTGACACCATCAGCCGGCTTGAGTCAAGCTCAGACCGGCCAGTTCACACCACTCATAGCTCTAAAACAGTTTCATCTCATTGCCAATCATTGGTCTAAACTTGGCTTTACAGGAAGTGAACACCAGCTTCCTGGGGGGAAGTTGGTGGTTGTTGGACCCATCCATCATCATTTCCACCCACCCTACAGTATGTGCACTCCTGCTGCCTTAACTTTTGTTGTTGTCGTCCGACCACACTTTTCCCGATGCTGCTGGGAAACTCTTACACAATGACTGCAACTGGCTGCGTATCATGCTGACGTGAAAGGACGTCTTTTTTCATCAGTGTCTAACCCTGTAAGTAACTGACAATCACAGGTATTCAATGACTTCAGAGTGAGACCAGGTTGATGGGGCTGTTGCTGGAATCTAACCCACAGCTGCAACCAGATATTACAGACTTATTCTATAACCAGGTTCATATGACCTGGTTGCATGCATGTGCCCTGTGGCTGTCCAGCAGATCTTGGATGGATCGTGACTTAGAAAAAAAGGACGTCATTAGTGGTGCAAAATGATTTAACAGAGCCAAAAACCTGCTGAAAGCAGACGATGGGCCGGACGCCAGTGGTTTCTCTCTTCCTCTCTGCGGACATGGCATTCGGGCTGCTGTGCCACACTAAAGTACGTCTGGGGTAATGTGCTGCCCTCAGATTGCTGGAGTCCTACTGAGCCTGTGGGACGCACGATTAGCCTGTGCCCAGACCTGATATGCAGTGACCAGAGCCAAGCACCGATGGATGAATAGAAAGAGGAGACGGGGTGGAGATTGGAGGGGAAAAGGAAAGGCAGCATACAGAGGTGTGTGTCATAACGTGCAGGGAACAGTGTTGGAGGGTTTTATGTGCTAAAACAGAATGCATTTGCCAGTGAATTGTCGGTACCCAAATGTTTTTCCAAAAAGACCTATGCCAGCATGGCTGCCAGTCCCAGAGAGAGCTCCAGAAAGATTTTAAAAGGGGTGACTGTGAATGTGGCAATCACTCTGAAAAAGCCAAAATGGCAGCAGCGAGGCACAAAAGCATTTGCAGCATTACTGAGTACGCTGCTGGTTATTTCAACCCGACCTCGGTTCAGTGTGCCACATTTTGGATGGGTGTTCGATGGTAACACAGTTGATACTTAGCCTGTGAGCCACTGCTCTCAGATTGTGCCCCCTGAATCCTGATTGCCTCCAGAAAGTACCCAAGATATTTTTTTGTTTAAATTCTTTTGCAAAAGAACAGAAGAAGAAAAAAAAACCCCACTCATATGGGGTTAAAAGCTCGAGCAAAAGCTCCGTCTCCAAACTGTAGTCAATGGTAGCTGGAGGCTATTCTTTTTGATGACATCACATATTACAGTCATGGTTACTGGGCTCAGGCAGAGTTGCTCACGCTCACAAATATTGGTTGAAGCTAGTCCAAAGGAAAAACATGTGAGTCAGAAGAAGGAGCCGTTGGATCTGCTCAGGCTGATGAACCTGAAATTCTCTTTCCAGTTTTTTAAGCAGAGAAAAATGTGAATTCTGCAAAGGCTACACAAGTCAGTGCTGTCCTGAAGGCACAATACTGTAACGGTCTAAAAGTCAGCGCCATGAGTTAACATCAAATATAAAATTGTAATGTATGTGTCATGTATGCTCTGCTCTCTGAGACCTTGAACACTGTGTGTAGCCTGGAATAACAAAGGTGGTGATGAATGGAAATGTTCTCAACACATCAGGCATGACTTTAGTAAAGCCCAGTGAAGTAACAAAGAAAACAATCAGTTCATAATGTGGCTCGATGGCACATGTCGTGGTGGTATGATATGCTGCAAGACAATGTCAGGTAAAAATGCTGCTTCTAACAACGCAGTATAAGAAGCCAGAAAGTTCCTATAGGGCACCTGCTTTTGTTAACGTCCCAGCATTGGAAGCAGCGTCTCAGAGTGTCAGACGGATACCAAGTGTGTAATATGTAGACAGGAAAGGCCACAAAGAGGCGGCAGGTAATGACTTGGGATGGGAAGGTGTTGGACATGTAGTCCCATCTAAAGCAGTGGTTGTCAGGATTTGGTAATCTTGAAAACTTTGTATCTGGATCAGGGTGATCACATCTAATGTTGCTTTGAAAAACTGGAACAAAAGTAAAATGGTTTAACTGATCCTAGACAGCAAAACATGGGCATGTTGAAAAAGGCAGCAGAAAGAGGTTGTTGGTTTTTGGGCCCTGGATCAGGGAAACACTGATTTGTAACTGAAGGAATTCTAACCAGGAGAAGTTTCAGCTGGTTGCAGTCTGCAGTCCTCACTGCTAGATGCCACTAAATCCTCCACACTGTTCCTTTAAATCACTCATTCTTGTCTGCTTTGTTTCAACTGAGTGTTAATTCCATTGTTGATTAATCTCTTGATTATTTTTTGATTCATCATTTTGCCCATAAAACATCAGAAGGTAGTGAAAAATATCCATCACATGTTCCAAGAAGACAAGTTCAAATTGTTTGTTTTGTTCAACAACATAAAAGAGAGAAAATGCAAAATCTTCACATTTGATAAGCAACTGTTTTCCTTGAACAACTGCGTCTAATGACTGTTAATCCTAAACTGTTAAATAAATATCTCTTGATCACATAATTTATGACCAACTGTTTTATCAATAGTTTTCTTTCCATGGTTTTTGTCATTTAGTTCAGATTTAGTTCAGTGTCTATCAGTGATTTTTGTTGGTTTGTTTAATCCAGTTGTCACTTTCAGTCACTCAATATATTTGGTTTGTGATTGTGGTGCAGCACCTCTGAACTAAAGGGCAGCACATGTTGGTTGGCACCGGAAAACTTAAACTGCACGTTGCAGAAAGAGAGTGGATTTTTATTAACAATGATGTTCATAAAACATGAAACTAAAACCCTGGGAAGTTAAACAAGAATTGAAAAGCAGAAGTGCAAACAAACAAAACCGAGAGCCAAAGCCAGAGCCTCGCAGCAAGCTGCAGCCTGCTCTGCTTCTACTTATAGATCCTGATACCTCCTGAGCCTCACCTGACTGGAGCGTACCATCTGCTCAGGTAACCACAGGGTGAGCAGGACTGGTACAGAAAAAAACCCCCCAAAAGAATTCATTCAAGACTTTGCGTTTACTGCTAAAAATCAAAATTCATCTGTGGACGCCCAGGAACACAGACTGTGTTAGAATGCCATTTACTGCAGAGCAGTGTTACCCTTCCTTCACATCTTGGCACTGCCCAGACACTCCGGCTCTGAGGACCTAATGAAGCACACCTGTTCTGACTTATCACTGATTAAATGATCTCTACCAGGAGCACACACAGAACAACAAAAAACGGCTCCATATATCTCTACATACAGTTCATAACCTCGTGCACCACAAATAAAACCTCACATCTTCAACCTGACTTCTGTTTTTGTTTAACCTGATAAATCAACAGATAAACTGAAACACTGATGATTTAAAGGAATACTTCACCACCTAAAAATGACATTCTTATATCAGTTACTCATTTCATTGAACAAAGGATCCAAAAACTGAGTTGAAGTCATAGGCGACTGCGTTTAACAGCAGCAAAACTATATCAAATATTAGTTTACACTCTCACACAATGTGTGCAGTATGATGCAAGTCTCATTTATATAGCTGTATGCTCAGTGTGTCACAAACAGACAGTCCTAACTATACTAATAATGAAACTTATCTGTAGCCAGACTCCATAGATAAAAACAGTAATTTAACCTCACTGAACACAGGAGCTGCTGGTGTACTGCTGCCTCCATCAGGTACTTAGTTTGTGTTATTGTGTGACTTTAGTGAATCTGAACGAACCCTTTAAAACACCAAAGTCACACAGTAACACAAACAACACCTGGGGTGTATTCCCGAAAGCGGGTTTAGTGAAAACTCTGAGTATGTTAACCCTGAAATGAGGGAAACTCTGGGTTTTCAGTTCCAGAAAGAGTATGCTACGATTTTAATTAAGTGTGGTTAAATGTTAAATTAATGGACCAGTGCATTCAAACGTACGTGTTGACTCGGGCAGCAGTTTTCTCCCATGCCGCCTCTCTCTCCTTGGCAGCTTTAGCGGTGTTACTTTTTTTTTTTTACGAAATATATGCTCATATTCGCTGTAGGCATTCATGAGCACCTCCAATTCCACAGGTGTAAAATAAGTTGATTGCTTTTTCTCTCCGGTTGCCATGGTGACTCTCTGTATCGGGCTCCACTGATGATGGCTTTTTATTGTGGTTGTGCACGCGCTTAACTCAAGGTGTACCTACTCAGAGTTGATTGAACTAATTCAGATCAGCTGTTCTGGAACAGGATACTCAGAGTTTCCCAGTTCAGGGTAAAGCACTATTCGGACGGGATTAGTTTTACCTGGGCACGTGGGGTAATGTCACTTTACCACAGGACGTTAGTAATATTAATGGCCAATTCGCATGGGATAAGAAATATCAGTAAAACTACCACAAGTGGGCGGGGTAAATCCATTCAGGCACCGCCGTCCCCTCCTGTTGTCATGTGCGTATTAGGGCTGTCAAAAGCACCATGAAATTGAGTTTGAATATTTTCGAATTAATTTAGTAGAGTTCGAATAACATTCAAATTTATTTTTATTTATTTTATTTTATTTTTTTTACAAAAAAACACAAATATGAACGTGACACTCGGATGAAAACACCCGTTCTGACCTCACTGAAGTGCCAGGTATGACCAACTTCTGCCTCGCTATCTGAGCAATGTTTGGATACTTCAGTGCGTAGTTTTCCACCACAAGAGTGGATCCTGGTCGGCTCGTAGTGGTGCCTCATTCTGGTAACGTTTCATCTCTTCTTCAAAAAGGGTAGGCAGGGAGGCAGCAGGTGCAACACTCTCCCTGTATGTCTCCCCGAACAGGTCACACATTGTGGACAGCGCAGTGGGTGGTGTTGGCGCAGCGGGCTCCTCCATCGGCGCCTTTCCCTCCGTCGCTGCATCCCTCTCTGCCCCGGCTTGTGCGCGAGCCATCTCCGCCCGAACGGGATTCGCCATGATATACAACATTAATAACAGTATTAATTAATTATTAATGATATTCGAATTATCAAATTTAAGTTCGAACTTATAAAAAATATATAGGCTATATTCGAATATATTTTGAACTTCGATTTTTTTTTTCTGACAGCCCTAACACACATTTACTGCTGGTCTATTCGCACGGGAAGAGTATTTTAATTTTCTTTGTTAACCGTGGAGGCAGGAGAAAAGTTTTCTTCACATATTCAAGGTAACATGGGAGAAGTAATTGATATACAGATGGTCATTTGTTTCTTCCTGAAGGGAGTGCAGTAGTCCTTTTGCTATTCGGTATTTTACTCTCCCTTTTGTAATTGAGGAATGGATACATAGTTTGAGGAAGCCAACAACCTACTTTTATACATCTGAAGAATTTCTTTAAAAAAAAATGAACTGCTTGGCAACCAGACCAGGCCTCTAATGGAAACAGGCCTTTATTTGTCAAAATGTGTAGCTACACTGGGCTAGTAAAAAGGACTGGGCGTTTAATTGAAGTTTTACGGTAAATAACCAGCGCCAATTTATCAGCCATTGAGACTGTGTGTGTGGGCGGGGCATAAGCATGTACAGCGAGCAGCAGCAATCACCCACCGTCCAACAGCGGCACACCGTGAGGACGGAAACAGAGGGCTCGGCGAGGACGGCGCACCTGCCGCAGCAAGCCAACACGCCGTCTGTGGTCATTTTGACTTGACCAGTGGACTTCACTACAAGCTGATTGGCTGTTGAAACATGTGACGTGCTTTAAAAACCAGCCGTCACTGATTTGACCAGCTGCAGGTGGTTTCATCTTGTCCTAAGTCCTTGGTCTGGACTGGGCTCTAGGCTCATGTTTTGCAGTTCAGCTTCTTCATTTTTTTCTGCACAATTTCTCATCAGCGGTGACGAAACTCGGCTGCGGCGTCGACATGACCCTCTTAACACTGCAATCTTGACTTAATTCCCTGCCATATTTCTCACTGTCACTCTGCAGCTCGTGGTATGTTTGTGTTATCATCACAACATCCCTCTGTAGGCTTTACCCATAAATATCATTTACGGGCTGTATACACAATGAGGCGGGCAGGACACACACAAAAAAAGAGCTTCCATAGGGACCTGAAGAGAACAGCAGTTAAATGATCTGGCCTCCTTCAGGACGAGGCAGCGTTCAATCACTGCAGACAGTCCGGCCCTGAGGAATACAGACAAACACGTCACGTTATTGAGAGAAATAAGGTGAAAAACACTGAGTTTTACAAACAAGGCTTACAGCGCTCCCATGGTACCCTCCCACCGCCGTCGTCACCCATTAATTATCAGAGTGGACTCATAACATGGTTGATTACGGCCTTAAATTGTCTCTGCAGCCGTGGATCCACTGCCATTTTCACAGGGAAATTATGAACTCAATGAAAAGTGTGACAATCATGATGATTGATGGTGTTTGTTTTATTGGAGTCTGTTCATCTGCACTGGGCACGGGCAGGGTCCTTGGAGAGGGCCATCAGTGTGATGGCTGCAGTGTACACATCTCGTGACTCACACACTCGCCGACTGTGGAATTATTGAAAAAGAAAAAGGCAGTAAATAAAAAGACATTAAACCTTGGAATGGACGCCCTCAAACAGATGTTGTTTTGCCTCCATTTTGTGCAGCCGACCATTTAAACACCATATTTAGTGTATACAGAAACCAAAACATGCAGATTCCACCCGCTCATTTCTGTCATTTTCCAGCTTCTTATCCAGCCTTATCTGCGACTCCAGAGTTTCAAAATAAAGTTCTCTTAGCTGACCTAGGCTGATGCTGTTGACTGATGAGCATGACTTCTGCTCTGGCACGTCTTTCTGCGCCACTGGCCGGCACCTTCTGAGTGCCTCCTCACGCCTCATTGCCCTCTGGTGGTCCACAGTGTGGGGACTGGAGCGCCACTTCTCCTCATCCCCATATCCACCTGTGGGGTGATTGAAACAAGAGTGAGCTCTTGTCGGGGCCTCGGCCACCATGTAATTGAATTCTACCTTGTTTCACAGAGCGCGACAAAGCATAGCACTGGATAGAGGGTAAATATACTCAGCACTTAGAGACAAACCTGAGCCACGAGTGCTCGACAACAAACACAGGCACAGGGTATTGCTTGGTATCATTTACAGACACAGTGCTGCCATCAAAGTAAAATACTGCAGCTGCTGTCAGTGTGGTCACTTTGGGGCAGGCAGGAGACTTTTTACTGTGTTTCACTGAACTTTTTACTCAGATAGTGAGTTTCCTCAGCAATAATTTGACGTTGGAGGTTATTTATTATTAGGATGAGCAACTTATTCCACTTCCTGGCACCCCAGAACCTAAAAGAACAGATACCAATGTTGGTATCCTCAGCAGGGCCGTCACAAAAGCCAAAATTCAGGGGGCACAGTAAGAAAAAAGGAACCAATTGAACAATTTTCTGTAATTATACATGTTCTGCATATTTAAAGACTTTTGGGGGATGACATCTGTCTGCAGGACCAAGTTTATAACAAGTTACATGATAAGCTACCTCTTGCGCTGTCAAGTCCCTCCAGAACTGCTTTTTGGATTGTTACGGTCTGAAATGTCTGATTTCACTGCAGCATTTCTATGAAACTGTGATGAATGTTGTGATGTTTACAGGTGTATTTGCAGTGAAATTTCAGGGGAAAGTTACCCTGGAAATCCAGAGTTCTCGCGAGAGCACAATTTGAATTTGCTCAGCGAGTCACTCTGGCAATCAGTAATGAAGCTCATTACCCATGCCGCTGGAGCCGAGCTGCACCAATCACATCGGTGTATCTGATATAGGCAGGCCAGAGGCGAGCTAAACAGATGACAACAGCGCTGCAACGACGGAATCAGTCAGTAAACATTGCAAGATGGCTACGGATGAATACCAGTTGTTTGAAACGGCTTTGGCTGCTACAATGAACGAGTTAGACTTGNCGCCCCTCGAGTTGGGCCATTTTCATTACTCATAGCCAGACCCTAAATCTTTCTAGATTTGGGTCTGGATTTCCAGGCTAGGGGAAAGTGAGAATTACAAAAATTGTTGAAAACACACCGGCGCCGCTGCAGCACAGTGCACATCCAGTGCTGCCCCCACACTGGATGTGCACTGTGCTGCAGCTCATAAACAGACGACCACACAAAGTTATTACTATTTTTACTGAAACATCTGTACTTCCTCCACCTCTACATTAGCTCAAAATCATGTGTGGACAGTCACTAATTAAAGCTGATTTAGCCGATCTCCAGAGCTGTGACTCGACAGGAAGTATCTTTTTGGCCATTGTCTTTATGATGACAGAACTGTGGGTTGTTTAGTTTGAGATATTGTTCAGCCTCAACAACGAGTCTCTCCTCATCCAGTCTTCGTCACACACAAGACACAGCAACAGCTACAGAGCTCTCTTTGTGCATCCATGGTGAGGAGAGGAGTCGAGCTGCCACAGGAGCAGAGAAAAAGAGCTGCTATGGGAGCTGGTCTGTACAAGCAGAGAGCAAGTGGGAGAACATTTATTTCATACTGGGGTTGGCGTGCCCAGGAGATCAAAAGCACAAACTGTAGATGACGTTCAGTCATGGTGCTCACATTCAAACCTGTGATGATGTAACTATATTAACGAGCACTTGAACAACAACACCTCAATGGCGACTCGGCGATAATGCAGAGAGACAATCTACTTTTCAACAACACCATGGTTAACGTGTGGTTAGGTTTAGGCACAAAAGCCACGTGGTTATGATGAAGAAAAGATAATATTTTGGCTTGAAATACCTGGTTTTAGGGGCACAGTCGTGGCAGGAAGAGCCGTAATGTCTCGATAAAGAACAACCACTTTTTGTGGCCCAGTCCCCGCTGACAGGTGGCTACAAAACACCCACATCTGGAGCCTAAAATTAGGATAAAAACGCAGTAATGACTTGCCAAAACACAACGGGTTTTGTTGTTTGATGGTCTGCAGCTCATCGAAGTGTCTCACCATGGTGACATCCATCCACCTTTCCCTCTCCCTCCTGACAACAGGAGTCATATACCACATCACTTTAGATACGTTGATATGATTGGTATTCAGACTGCAATTCTAACATATTCTTGGGTAATAGATATGGAACATTTTCTTGTGGTGACTGAGCCGTACACAGTTGTGTTTCTCATATGCACTTCTGTAAAGACTATTTACTGTAAATCAAAAGCACTAGCTGGATTTTTTTCCACATACAGCACATAATACGTCGCTCTAAAGCTTTTAATGATCTAATATTCATCAGAAACTATGCAGCTGCCAAGTCACGTATACAAACAAAACAGGAAAAATGCTTTTTACACAATTCATGTCATCGTCATTTGGGAAGGAAATAATTATATAGCTGACAGGTGTCCTTGTAATGGGACTGAAATGCTTCTTGTTTATATGAGTCTGCAACTGCAGATCAGATATGAAAGGAATGTGTCACTTTGCTTCAGAGCATGAAAGAAAAAAGCTTTTGCTGTGTAATTATTGGTTCAGTCTTGTCTTTTCCAATTTCTTCCACACCACCCTGGTCGCTGGGAAGGTGTGCGTGTGTTGGTTATATTTTTGATTTTAAAAAGGTGTCCAAAGAAGCACGGCTACAGCCTTTGGAGGGCAAATGGGATTACATTGTGGAGACTGCTTGGAGGCATCGCAGGCGTCACCCGACTGACGCAGGCTTCAGTTGGAGGCCTGTTTGCTGTCGGCTAATCTAAGGAGATGGATTCTCAGAGCAGGGCTCTCTCTCCAGTACAGTTACTGTGCTTAATGGGTTTGACTCCCCAGGACATTGTTTCAATCTAAAGGTCATCATGGTCTCAGCTCAAGCCAAGCACCTCTCAACCCAGGCTGATTTGCTCCTCAACCACCCTTGCATAGTGTACTTCAGAGGACATTTTTCTGTTAGTGCTTCTATACTAATTACCGTGGAGGAACACGCATTAACTTTGTCCGTTTCAACACATGGGCAGCATAACTGAACAGCCTGCTGGGAGGGATGTAGAGATGTATCGTCTCGTCTGTTTATGCTGCAGGGATATTTCGGGAACCTTTTTAGGGAACCTGGGAACTTTATCTGTGTTTCAATCGCAGGAAACTAGTTCATACTTTTTGTTATGAGGGCCCGGGCACCACACTGTGCAAGGACCCTCTTGAAATCTTCCTCTTCTAAGAAATAAATTGCTCTTCTTAGTGGCTTAAGATGCTCAAAAATGTTGCACATATATCAGAAGTGGTGGAAAAGTTGATATTTTATAGGTCTGATTTTAAAAAAATTGGCCCTGTAGCCTTTCAAACATTTAACGAAGCAGCCCCGACAGTATGTTTAACCTACATGTATGAAAATTGGTAGGCATATGTAACATCCCAAGACGTACAAATAACTCTCTTGGAGTCATACCCTAAATCCAACAGGAAGTCAGCCATTTTGAATTAAATGTGTCATATTTGTTCAATTTTGGCCATTTTGAGGACTCATACTTTAACAAACTCCTCCTGGTTTTGCTGTTGTTCCTCAGGTCAAAGGGAGCCTGAGCACAACACAACATGCTGTATAGACTCTCTATGCTTTCCGTTCCTGAGGATGACCATCTTAAAGTTCAGAGCCGTGGTGTTTCTTTTGTTTTGCTTTTATCTGTGCAAAATAATAAAAGCTCACAAATCTCAATTACTTAAAATGAATTTAGAAAAATGGAAATTAAACAAACTATTTTTTCCCTCTGCAAGTCAATACTCTTCTGGATTGGGCTCATTTTACTACAAATATATAAATTAGTGTCAGTCCCCAGTAACTGACATGGGCACCAGGACTGGTTGAGAAGTGAGACCAGCTGGTAATTGTCATCTGATTGTTGCATACGCCAGAGCTGTGATCTGTGAAAAATCACATATGGACAAAAATCAGATGGCACCACCTGAAGATCATCACACACACACACGCACACACACACACACACACACAGGTGACCCTTTTCCATCAACAGGAAACAGGTTCAGATCCAGTTCACTCACATAGTTTTAGGTTGGGAAGAAAGTATGGAGCCTTCTACATCCTTTGATCATTAATAGTTAAGCTACATACAGACACAATACACCATTAAAAACACACAGTTTTACAATATATATGATTCAACAGTGCAAATAGGCAGGTAGGGACAATTCCTGCGTACAGTCCTGTCACAATCATTGCTGAGTTGTTCCTGTGACTGGCCATTCACTTTCCCTGCAGTGCTGACAATCTTAGAGAGCTTGTTTTTGCTGTTTGCACTCAAGCTGCTGCACCATGCTGTAATGTTGAATGATAAAATGCTGTAGAGAAAAAAAACATTGTACACTGTATCACTCTAGCTATGATAGGTAACGTAAACGTTATATCACTGAGTTAAGTTTATCCATTTAAAGGAGCAGTTTGACATTTTATCTTATTATCACTCAGAATGACCCATAAAGGAATAAAAACAGAAATGTTTTATTACTATAATTTTGTTAGTAAAAAGTCTCCCTTTTGAAAATAACTAAAATTAAGGTGGTTATATTTTTTTCTGATATCTGTTTTATATCATAGTATCTTTAAACCGGTCTGTCACCACGACCCTAATGGAGAGCCATACTTGTTCAGCGGTTATGGGAAATAGTCTTTTACCTATTTTTACAGGATTTTCCTGCATTTAACAAAACCTACACATATGCCCTAAATCGGGTGGGAAAAGGGCGTAACTAATGCACAGCAAACATGGGTTAGTCTTCTGCTGTAGGACTGTAAGGCAGGTTGCTTTATGGGCATCATGAGAGGGGTCACTGTGTCATTTGGGGTCCACAGCTCATATTTGGCCGGGAGCTTCCTGGCAGGTAAATCTAGTCTGGTTTCAGACTGAAGTAAAAAAAAAAAAACATAACTCAGGGGAGTGTTGCTTCTTTGCAAACAGGATTCTTGCCTCTCTAGCACCTTCCATTTTCCTGAGGTGCTGTAGTTTCTGGGACTCTCTGGTCAAACGGGCAAACAGCCAAAAAACAAACAAGTTCCTGAGGTTGAGTTTGTTGGAACTTCTCCGCACGGCAGAGTTCTCCAGTTGGACGCCCTGCTAGTCGAACACACCAGCAGACTGCAGGTGCTCCGCTCTTCTCCCAGCAGTTTCCCACCGTAGGAAGCTCAGTACCTGCTGCTCGTGACAGAGTTTGACTGCTTCCCGCCACGTTGTGGTTTCATGTCACCTCAGAGGTGACAGGAGGCTCATCAGGCCTCAGATAAGGCTCTAACAGAGCCCGCTCGCCCGCTCTAATTTATCGAAGGGATTTCTTGTGCTGCATACATTTTGTTCTTTGAGCAGCCAAGCATTAAATTGCTTTCCATTGGGAACAGCTCGTATGCCGGGGTCGCCAAAGCTGTGGCTGGTTTCCAATGAGATGGTTTGGCAGCAAAGCCAACACTGTAATTAGGGTCACCCAGCGCTGGAGCGGTTGGTGGGCCAAAGGGTCGTCACGGTTGCATGCCGTGTTTGAAAGTCACAACAAAGCTGGAGGATGGTAACACATGACTTCTTAGATCATAAATCAACACAACACTGAGAAGGCACATCATCAAACAAAGTGTTCCTTTCTCTTAAGGCAACAACCTTCAAAAAGTGTATTTATTTATAAAATTATTCATGGAATTCTTTCCTTTCCTCCGGAGAATTATGAAGGCAAACAGTTGGAGAAAGCAGCACACTGTGACTCTGAGAGATAGAAGCTCAAAGACAAAGGAAGATATGGAGAGATAGTGGCAGGGCACGGGCAGCGCAGGCCCAGTGTATAACGAGTTGTCAGCTTTGTCTCATCGTGCCAGCAGCTGACTTCAGCAGCCTTTGCTGTTTGAGCTTTCAGTAAAGCCTCCTGCCTGTTCACTGGGCCTCCCCAAATGTAGCCCGTGGTGTTTTCATGAGGAGACGGCTCAGCATGTGTCCATCTGCAAAGAGCTCTCCAAAGTGTCCAGTGGTGGAGGGAAGGAAAAAACGCTCTTTTCAGCTCAAAGCGTTCTCTTTGGCATCGCGGAGAGGAAACGCCTCTGAGAGGAGAAACATTTGGACAGCTGCTCAGCAGTATTTCCTAATGTCTCGAGTGTGTTGTGACGTGTGCTTTGTGTGTGAAAACATGAGAGCTTGACCATGAGGGCGACTGAAACTCTTTCTAGACATCCTTATACTCTGTATTAACATCAGACTTCCAGTGAAATTTGTGTTTAATCTGTGAAGAAGTAAAATGAAGGGAGCTTTATTGTACATGAGCTATTTTTGCCTCTGATGAGACTGAATCTGTGGTAGAAACACGCAGGGCTGGAAGTGGCTTCATTACTGATTAATTACATTTGTGGAGCACAAACTGCACTGAATTTGGTTGGAAACTCGGCACAGTGTACTGTCATAGACTGACAAGCCGTTAGGAGCAATAAGGACTCCCTATCCATTTTATGCTGAGGCATGACAATTTCCCAGTGCACTATGGGAGGCAATTCTACTCCCTTTTTAGCCCGTATTTAACTCGGAGGGTTGGCTGAGAAATCATTTCTTTTTCAGGCTTCAGGGCAGAGAGGTGCATTCAGGAGCAGGCGCTGCGACACCGAAGCAGTTTGTGCTTTATTTATTTAATTATTTCATGAGATTATGAAATGAGTACATTGTCTTTAGATCTACTCCCTGCGTCCAACATTAAATGATGATTATAAACTTTATTTATACAGCACCTTTCGTACAAGAAATGCAGCACAGAGCGCTTTACATTAAGGGTAGTATAAGCTTCATAAGAAAATAGACATAATGGACATAAAACAGACGAGGCAATTCAATATAAAAGGACAGTAAAAACAGTTTAAAACATGGATTAACTGGTTCAAAAAATCATAGATTTCTAAAACTATAAATCACAAAATCAAGCACGAGCAGCATGAAGTGTAAATAGAAAGTAAAAGTGTAAACAGAGTTTCAGATTTGTATCAGGAAAGTCAGAGTGAGTTAAAGTCGAAAGTGAACACATACTTTTTTAGCTTTCTTTTAAAAATATTTAGCGAGTTAGCTTCCCTGATATCTACAGGGAGTGTGCTCCACAGCTTTGAGGCGTCACTGACAAAGGCTGCATCCTCGATCATCTTCCAATAAACCAGCAGCAGATCGCAGTGTTCTCGGAGGCAAATAGTTAACAAGGGAGTTAGTGATGTAGCTCGGTCCCAGCCCATGTAGGGCTCCTTGTGTACGAGGAGGAGGAGCTTAAAATCAATCGTTAATGTAACAGGAAGTCAGTGCAGCTCAGACTGGTCTGATGTGCTCGCTCCTCTTGGTTTTGGTTCTTAGTCGAGCTGCAGAGTTTTAATCAGCTGAAGTCTCTCAGTGGTGTTTTTTGGGAGGCCAATTAAAAGTGCGTTACAGTTGTGGAGTCGGCTTGAAATAAAGATGTGAATCAACTAAGCAGTGTTTCTGAGGTGGAAAAATGATGTTGTGGTCACCTTGTTAATGTTGGACTTAAAGATCTGAATCAAGGGTCACGCCAAGACTTCCAGGGAGTTCAATTCTTCAGATTATTAAGCAGCAAAGATTTGGGAAACTTTAATACATTTTTCATGGCTTGTGAGCTTGAAATGCCCAATGCAAAGGTTTGAGTATCACATCCACTGGTCTGTATGTAACATTCAAAGACGTGTTGTCAATTTTATCGATAATGAATATCTGAAATGGTTTCAATACTCATTTTCCTCAGTATCCATACTATTGATGCTGCATTCTTGCTCCCTCTGTCTCCAGCAGTGAGTTGACACACTCCTCTGCAATGCCCGAGAGACCCACCTCCGTTCTCTCACTCACAGTGCTGCCTGCTTGTCACCTGTCTCATTCGCTCTGGTTAAATATAGGCTGTTGTGCCACAGTTCTGTTTGGTTTTTAATTGCACTTTGACAGTCTCAGAGGCTTTCGAATGTTTGCAATACTGCGAGAAGAATATTGTTTTAATTAACGTATAACAGTGTTAATTATTTTTAATGTTTAATACTACAGTCACTCTGCTGTTCCCTAACAGCATAAAAAGGTGCTAACAGTGGCAACAGTGCTGTCAAAGTGAACAGCCATCATGAAGGATGTTTATAACTCCTATTTCAGAGTAGATACTTTTGTCAGCACAGAGGAACCTTGAGTGACTGAAGTGTACAGTCATTGGTCAAACACAAGTGCCATTTTTAAAAACCCATTATTCAGCAGCAACTAGTGAGCCGTGTGTGTCTGACTGTGGATGGTGGAGCTGCTGAATGGATTTGTGGAGTTTGTTAGTTGCAGCGGTGGCTGTTAGCAGCTAGCTCCGCTCGCAGCCAGCGGCCGCCGGACTTCACACTCAGTCCGGGCTGGAGAAGGTTTGTGGGTTGATGGTGTTTGACAGGCAGGTAGGAGGCTCAGTTATCTGTGAGTGTAGCTGTGCTGTAAGTAAACAGTCTGAACTCAGATCAGTTTTCTCTGACAGAGATGAAAGTTTAGTTTGAATCACCAACTCTGTGAGAGGACACCAGTTTAAACTTCCAGACTAACATGTTGCACATGAAGAAAGAAGTTTCTGCTTCTTAACAGTCACATGGATAAGTCAGAGTTTACAATGAACCTGTGTGGACAAATCCTACTTGGCTCTCATTAGTTATTTGTTGAGAGCATAAATAGAGAGATGTTGAGCTTTTCAGATGATGATCAGTAAGTGTGTGCTCGTAAATCACTGCTGGAGACATGACACACACATTATTTTATACAACCTGTCACCTTGATTCTAATTTCTGATACATGAATTAGCCTCACTGGATCAGTTTAAAGAGAAAAAATTGTATTGTATCACTTGTCTACTGCAATTAAATTACTCCATGATGGGCAAAAAAATAAAAATGTAACTGGAGGAATGTAATGTGATTGAGTGTAAACTGTGCCCTCTTCTAAATGTTGCTAATATTAAGAAGGACTGATTGGGCTGGTTGAACAAACACAGTTGCGGCCAGCAGCACCTGCACACCCTCAGCCTCAGATGGCAGACCCATTCCTCAGTCCCACAGTGGTTCTGCTGAGGGACTCAACTTAAAATATTGTGTCTCTCTGGTCTCTGAGAGGAACCAGAGCACTGCAGTCCAGTGTATATCTGAAACCTGTGTTTTCTCTGTCAGCTCCTGAATTATTTATCCAGTCGTTCCCAAAGACACCAGCCAGTGTTGTGACTTGTGATTAACTGCAGCTGCTTCTCCTACAGTATTTGAAAAATTAAATAATGACAAAAAAAACAACAACCCAAAAAGCATTCTCACTGCTTATCTTACCATAAACAGTATACGTGGTGCTGGATGGTAAATAGGTGCTTATATAAAGCGTCCCACTCTGAGTGGCTTGCTAAAATTAAGCAGCATCAAGGGAGTAGCTATTTATTTTGCTTTCGTGCTCACACATCTACACACCCACGCACATATGTCCTTGTAATACACGCTGACAGTAATGGGGAATTTAATTGTCTGGGGAAACAGATAAACAAAAGAGATTGCTTTGCATTGCGGGCGGGTTTATAAAGGTGGCGAGCGCGTTACCTCAGGCGCCCAGAACTAGTGATCTTCAACAGTTCTTAGGGACTATATGAACCATTTTATGATGAAACACCATATAAATGAAGTCTGCTGGCCAAGTCTCCACCTCCTCATTGCTCTGTTTAAAAACAAGCAGCCATAAATGTGGATCTGTTGAAATGCCTCTGGTTAAAGGGTAACTTCAGTATTTTTCACTGTGGACCCTGTTTTCATATGTTCGTGTGACTAAGTGACGAATGGGAACAAGATTTTTGAAACTGGTCCAGTACTGAGCAAGACTGTGGACGCGAAACAGGCTGCAGTGTAATCCCTGTGGGCAACTGTGCTTTTCAACAACAAACACACGTGATTATGTTTAGGACAAAAGAACAGAGTTTGGCTTTACAATCTGTACAATCCAGGTGAAAGTTGGTGGGTGTTGGACCCATGCACCACCCCTCCCACCCACCCCACTCAGACTGAGAGTGTATCATGCTGCCGTGAAAGGCCGGCTTTTTTCGTTGGTGTCTGACACCAGAAGTCACTGACCAAGCACCGGTATTTGACGACTTCAGAGTAAGACCGGGTTCTTCATTCCCTTAGTCAGGTGTGAAAATATTAGGGCTGTGCCTAACAATACTTTTTCAACCGAATTATCTTTTTTTTTTTTTTTTTTGATTAAATAAATATTAATATATTTTGTTCAATCTTCTCTCTAAAACAATGATAATAATACATTTTTTATTTGTATAGCGCTACAAAACACTCAGACACTTTACAAAAACAGAAAAAAACCAAGATAAAAACAACATAAGAGCAGCAAAACACAGTTAAGAGGAGGAATCGGGATTGAATGCAAGCCTGAACAGGTGGGTTTTGACCAAAGATTTGAAGGAGTCTGTACAGTTACGTATGTGTTGGGGCAGAGAATTCCAGAGGTAAGATGGGGCCTGGTTATTGGTTGGCCTGGTTGGCTTTGAAGGTGAGTAGAAGGACTTTGAACTGAATGCGTTGAGGAATTGGGAGCCAGTGGAGGTTCTGGAGGACGGGCCTGATATGGTCGTGGGAGCGGGACTGGGTGAGGAGACAGGCAGCAGAATTCTGGATGTATTGTAGTTTGTTGAGGACTTCAGAAGATGAACCATACAGAATGCTATTGCAGTAGTCAAGTCTGGATGTTATGAATGCGTGAATCAGAGTTTCTGCAGTGGAGAAGGTGAGTGAGGGGCGGAGCCGAGCTGTGTTTTTTAGATGGAAGAAAGCGGTTTTGGTGATATGATTAACGTGCGGTTCAAATGAAAGGTTGCTGTCGAAAGTGACTCCGAGGTTGCGTAGATGTGGAGAATTTGTAACATTAAGGCTGAAATTGTGGATGGTTTTAGTGAGGGAACTGGGGCCGATTAGGATCATGTCTGATTTGTCACAGCTGAGTTGTAAAAAGTTAGTTTGCATCCAGGATTTTATTTCAGTGAGGCAATTTTCAAGTGTGGAGCAGATGGCTGTAGTGATGGATTTGGTGGCGATGTAGATCTGGACGTCATCGGCATAGCAGTGAAAATGGAGGCCATATCGGATGATGTTACCAAGCAGGAGGATGTACTGGCATATTTTAAAAGAAGTCTGATTTCCAGCTCGCTGTTGTGTTGTTTATTAATAATTGCAATAATAATAGACCTTAATTGTCAGATGCCTGATCAGAAAAACACTGGACCTCAAATTCAAAAGCATTGCTGTGTAAATAAATTTAATCACTGTCTATCGTATCAGCCCTTTTCCCTGAACTGGAGAATCTGGATCTCTTTCTGAAGTACTTGACTTGAAACTTAAAAAAAAGGTTACGGCATGAGTTTATTTCACCACTAGAGTAATGAGCAGTTTAGAGAATTACTGGTAAATGTGTTTTTGCTTCAGTGTGGGTCGAGGAAATCAAATGATTTACAGACTGTAACAACGGTCTGTGGCGTTAGGTAAAGCCATTTTCTTGCTTGCTTGCTTCTGCACTGTTGTTAGCGGCAGTTGATAATCCTGATACATCATGCATAGATGGGGTCAAAAAGGACACAGGACGGAGCTCTCTGCTGCTGTCATGACAAAGAGCTCTGAGATGCTGTCACTTTGACGGTCTGTTCCCTGCTGGTTTTCAGCTGCAGCTCGTTCTCTGGTGGACTCCATGCTTTGACCAGGTGCAGCCTATTTTACCGGGACACGCCGACGCACATTTTGCAAATCAATGCATTTCTGTAATCAGTGTTAATAACGTCAATTCATCGCCCCACCCCTAGAAAATATGCTGGTGCTAGGCACTAAATTGACTTTACAG
Organism: Epinephelus moara; assembly: GCF_006386435.1. Taxonomy (NCBI): domain Eukaryota; kingdom Metazoa; phylum Chordata; class Actinopteri; order Perciformes; family Serranidae; genus Epinephelus; species Epinephelus moara. Next base: position 41,182,595 of record NC_065525.1, on the reverse strand, counting down.
AATAACAATCTGAGTCTGTCAGTGACAAAAACAAACACTTTTAGTGGAAATAAACGGACGGTGCACAAATGCCCCGAGTGGTTACACTGCAGCCTGTTTTGCTGCTGTCGCCTGCAGCGCTCTCTCTACTGACTGGACCTGTTTCAAATCTGTTGCTCCCATTCATCACTTAGACACAAAAACTTGGAAAAATAGGGTCCAGGTTGAACAATATGGCAGTGACCCTTTAAAGGAGACAAACTCGTGATTTTTGGCTGGATTTGATTATATAAGATGTCATCATTGTAGACATTTGATTTCATAATGTAATAACTTGAACGTAAAGCTGGTTACTGAGAGGAAGTATTGATTCGTGGTTGCGAGCGAAACCCCTCTCCAGATTGATTGAATCTAAGTTTGGAACATAAATGTGACACGCTCTCTGGGATGTCTTCAGATGCAAAATATCTGTCACGACCATCCGGAGCAGCAATCTGTTTAAGAACCTGCATCTTTCAGCATGTTGCACACACTGTCTCATATAACGGAGGAGCTGTCAGGCTCTCAGCCCCCTCTCCTCTACCAGCACTGGTCACATGTAGGTTCGCTGCTGCAGACGTGAGATATGTTATTTATCTCCTCCATATTTAATGAGGAGTCGCCCTGGGAAGCAGATGGTACATTAGCTGTAATAAACCAGAGCTGACTTCGGTGGTTTTGTGAGGGAATACAGTATTGAGCCGTTAAGGCCTCGCTGTTTCACGCCCGACATTGTCAGAGGGTCGAAAGGTGTCTGGTGTGTTCACTCGGCCTCGTACAAACAGATCCCTTTTATAACTCTGGACAGGTTCTCATTGCCCTCAGTGAAGCATCATATATTGATGTGGGGGGAACAAAAATTACTGTAAGCTCTGACCCTTTGTTCGCGGAGCCAGCATTAAAGTTGCTGAGTGAGGGCTTCACATTGAGCTATGTTTTATTGTTACGCTCAGCAGAAGCGATTACAGCGGCACACACACTCATGCATGCTTCTTGAGACTCACTGACGGGACATGATGACGCATGCATCCTCTCGCACACCTTCACGTGCATGGGGGAAAAGTCTAATTAAGATTTCTGTCAAGTTGAGGAGAGCGGATGTGTTTTGGTCATCAGAATATTGTGGGAGCAAAATTTATTGTAGAATCTTTGCTTACGGACTGACGAGATGACTCAGACTGAAGAACCAGTCAGCTGTTTTTAACAATTGAAATCTGTCTCAGAAACGGTCTGCCAGTGCAAATGTTTTTGAGTATCTTAAATGCTTCATTTCCCTAAAATCTGTACAACCTGAACTAAAAGGTTACGGAACTCAATAAACCAAATTAATTGATTAAACACACAAACATTTTGATTCAAAAGTTTTCCAAATGTAGAAACATGATCAAAATATTTCTTAACACTCCAAAAGTTATTTAAACTATGTACATTTTTTAGTTTAAGTTTATTTTACTTTATTAATCCCCCTGAGGGGAAACTTGTCAAAAAAAACTTGTTAAAATATTGCGTTGTAACCAAGTACTGTATGGTTTTGACACTTTTCTAGCTTGTTAAAAAAGGACATACAGTAAAAAAAAAATAAATAAAAAATCTCTCAAATTTTAGGGGTGCTGGGATTCAATTTAGGGGTGCTTCAGCACCCCCAAAAATGGGCCAGAAACGCCTATGAATCCAGCTATTATAGTTTTTATTTCAGATGGATTTTAAACATGATCATGTAAAATATGATCTCTGCAGCCATGATGGGACAGTACTGTGGAGTCATCGCGCATTTTCAGCGTTGATTTGACCACTTGCCGCATTATGTAGTGACATCATTCCAAGCGGACAACTTGATGGTGTAAAAGACAAAAATGAACAGTCTAGCTATTATAATTTGGGTTTTTAGATCAGTTTTTAACAGGATCATGTAAATTACAATCTCCAGCAGCCATAACGAGACAATACTGTGGCATCACCGCAGGTTTTCACTGCCTTTTGGATCATTAAAATGTAATGATGTCATCACATGTGGACAATGTCATGGCACCAAAGACAGAAGTCTTAGCTTTCTGTTGCAACAAAAACTGAACAATCTAGCTATTAAAGTTTTTATTTTGGATTGATTTTAATCAGGATTATGTCAACGACGATCTCCCGTGGCCATGATGGGACAATACTGTGGCATCACTGTGTGTTTTCACCATCTTTTGGACCGCTTGTAGCATAACGCAATGATGTCATTGCAAGTGGGCAACATGATGCTGCAAAAGATGGAAGTCTGAGTTTCCTGTTGCAGAAAAAATGAATGCTCAAGTTCTTAAGTTTTTATTGTAGCTTACCTGCGGGAGCTCCATTTTCAGGGGGTGAAACAGATACGTCACGATGGAAATATTATCACAGCCAGTTCTTGAAAACTACATCTGGCAACAACCATTTATCCCCTGAGGTCACTTGTGCAATCTGTAATTTTTGCGACTGCTTACCTCACAGCTGGGGGTTTGTTGCTGTGTGTGATGTCTGAGTGTGTTTCATGTCCTCCGTTCACTCTTTGGAGAGAGACCAGCGACTGGTGGCAGCTGCCTCAGAGCCTCCGTGCTTCCACGCTTTATGGCTAATTTTGATAATTAAGGGAAGTGAATAGACATATTGAGTATCTGCTGTGCAATAGGTGCAGCTTTGAACCCCGCTGTGTCACAGGGCACCTTGGAGGTAAACACAGGCAGGTTTTAGGGAAGTCAGAGAGCAGTGGGTGGGTTGAAATGATTCCTCATCTCGACTGGGTGCATTCTTAAAGCCAGACTCGGGATGTGCGTGGAGAAAATAATCGCGCTGTGCAGCATATCAAATCATGGCCTGATGAGGAAAAAATAAACACGTCTAAGCTCATTGCTTGTGATGCAACCCAGCGACTCCATGGGTCTGAGACTGCAGGGCTCGCTCCGTGCACTCCCTTTCAGACAAATGCCATCGTTAAAGAAGCAGAGAAGAGATCTTAACAAGTTAAAAGAACCTCCCAGGAGATGGACCAGGAGGGAGAAGGAGGGCTGTGGATCACTGCAGTGTGTTCATTGAGAAGAATGAATGAATAAATTGAAAGCGATGGCATTCCTGGCGATCTTCAAGGCAATGAGACATTATTGATTTCTAAGGAGAAAACGCATTCTTAATGTGTCCAGGGATCCGGGCTTTCTTTCTCATTCCTATACTCGCTGTGTTTCTGCAGCTTTTAGCTACCAGAACTGACTCAGGAGTGAAGCTTGATATACAGCAAGAGCCCACTGTGGCTCAGGCATGCCGGTCTAGCTTTTGGAACAGCGAGCACTCCTCTCAATGGACCGCAAAGGTATGCCTCAACCATCTGTTCCCTTTTGACACAATGCAGTGAATCAGCACTTTAGTTTTTTTGAAGGAGTGCATCCTGAAAGGCTTTTATCTGCGAGGATGGAGGCAGAGAATTGCTGCGAAGATGGTAATCTGTGTTGATATTTAGAGGGAGGGAGCAGTGCTTTCTGTTATTGCTCCTGAGCCCATTTTCACACAAATTCTGTGAAGCAAACAAGCTGTCCTAAGCTTCTTTTTTTTTTAAAATTGTTTACAACATGATGGTTCATTGGCATATGGGTACCACCTGCAAGATATTAGAAGTAAGCGTCAGTATTTGGAAGTGTTGAGAAGTTTTCCCAGTGAATATCTGATGTGAATGAACACTCCTCTATCTGCCACAGCGTGCACGCCTTTGTGTTTGTATGTGTCCCTGAATGTGGGCTATATGAAGCTGAGGTTGCCGTTTTAAGACACCTCGCCTTGGCACTGAGCAATAGGAGTGCAAAGTTATCAGCTCTTTTCATTTCTGGGCTGACACTCTGGGTGAAAGATTCGGGGGTTAGGTGGGGAGCCGTGGATTAAAGATCATATCAAAGCCGGCGAATAGGTATAGCGATTCAGGAGCGATGCTGGAGATAGCAGATGAAGCCCGACTTTGTGGAGATATGGAGTGCAGCCCCAAGTTTATCATATAGAGTACAGATAGGCAGAGGATAGCAATCAAGGAGATGGGGTGGTGTGTGGCACAGCGGTGCATCAGGGACTTGGCAAATGTTTGACTTCTATGTTCAAGGACACAAACTGAAAGGTTCCTCGTATGTTGTTGTAAAAAAAAAAAGAAAAATCTGATTCTTTTCCTGAATAGTTCGTATTTGATTTGATAAAAAGGTGTTCATTTTTTGATGACATTGAATTAAGTGGTTTTTATTTCGGGCGAGGTGAGACAATTGAACATGGGACACTCACAGGGACACTTGGACTGAAACAAAGAGCACTCAGGGGACACTCAGTCACACCAGAGAGGCACTTGGGCGACTTAAGACAAATTCACGCTGACTTCATCCTGTAGTGTAAAAAACACATCCCTCTCATTCATTTAATTGGAGCCAGTCTGCCGATGAAGCAGAGGTGTCAACACTAAGGACTCCGGAAAAACAACACAAGGTCGTCGGGTAAAAAAGTTGAACCAGGCTCAACATTTGCTGCAAAGTGACATCATCTGATAAGGAGCTGCCAATTAAATACACAGAAGTGCACATTACTACTTACTTTGTAAAGGAGTGCTGCAGGAACGAGTCTTGAAACCATAGACTGTAAAAATAATGGACATAACTACCATGATGTCACCCATTGGTTTATGGACTCTTGTTTTGAAGCCTTGAGTTTGGCATGTCAGCCATCGCCATCTTGGTTTTTGGAGCCAGAGGTGACCATTTTTGTGTGAGAGGGTGGAGCTGTGGAGGAGCGAGGGGTGGATCTGACTGAGAGGCTGAGGGCACTATCCAAACCATATTCACTCCGAAGTTATTAAATACCAGCGCTTCGTCAGTGACTTCAAAGCTGTAATTTCACGTCGGCATGATATGTAGCCAGGCACCATTATTCTGTTATGGCATCAGGAAACACGGCAGGACAACAATATAAGTTAAGGGAGTGAAGTATGAGTGGAGCGGCGGGAGGTGTGGTGGATGGACCCAACAACCACCGTCTTTCACCTAGGAGGCTGGTGTTCACTTCCTGTATGAATATTAAGCCAAACCCTGTTCTTTTGTTGCCTAAACCCAACCACATGTGTGTGTTGGCTAAACGTAACCATGTTTGTTTGTTGTTGAAGGAAAAAAAACCATCAGTTGGTGGTGTTGTACCGACGTAGTGCTTTTATTTTGAAAGAGACTGTATGCAAACTGCACATTTCCTGTGAAAACAGAAGTGTATTTTGAAAACAGACAATGCATGTAACAGGCTGAAGTTGACACGGCGTCCCAGAACGTCAACAACCAACACACCCAGGGTACCTTGGACGTCATATGTGGACGTGGAAAGTCCATGACCCAATGTGTTGTTGAATGTGACAGTTTACTGCCATTCACAGAAACTCAAGACAGTGACATAGAAACCCCCACGCCAACTAGCATTTTGAGGGTAACTGCAGAGTGACGCAGACACAGCACAGAGTAAAAATGTATAAACACTTACAACAGTGTAGGCCAGTTATGTAGGCTGTGGCAAAGGCTCTCCATATATAAATCAGCTTGTAATCAGTTATTCTAACTGAACGCCCTGGATCATATTTCATTGTCTATCCACTACCTTGAACATCACACCCCCACTAAGGCAGAATCCCGGTTTACGTTCTCCTCTAATGTGAAGCACAGTGTCGCATTAGGGTACAAACATGTCCTGTTGAGGCTCAGAGCATCCTCCCTCTTGCACACCAATATTGGTATACTGACCTGTTTTGTGTTTGTAACTTTGAGAAAAGGGTCATCACCATGGACGATTCAGTCCAACAACACATGAAGTAACTGTTCTTCAGTTTTGATGCCATCATGGAGGAAACCTCCGATCAGGTTGTGTTTTGGAAGGTGGGGACATTTGTTCCCCTTGAATAGCTGTATATCCAAGAATCGCTTAGCAAAGAGAAGATTAAGTGCACACATTAATCCAGGAGTCAGAGCAATCTTGTAATCCACTCAGTATGCTAATTGCCTGTTCTTTCTCCAGCAAAGGGGTTTACAGGCCATTAAATGGCACTGAGCAGTTGACAAAGGATAGCCAGCATGCTCCCCCACCCACTCTCCCTCTCTCTATTTCTTACTTGGACAGGCTGTTGCACACCCACGCAACGCTCCTCTAAAGAAATATGCAGAATCTAAAAAAAATAAAAAAAAGTGTGCTGCTGTGATTCTCAAAGCAGTTATTTATTTTGCAGCATTAGAGTAGAAAAAGCGAGCTGTGCCTCTGCTCCAAGCGAACCTGACAGTGACAAAAGTGGATCTCTTGCTACTTGAATGAACTTTTGATCTACTCGACTCTGAAGGGGTTTCTTCAAACATTTTCCCCCAGCATACCGGGGTTTTCTTGTAACATCTGTCCATACCTGACAGTGGTACAAGTAAATAATGAAAGAGAGTTGAGTGCTATTGTCTCCGTCGCAGTCCCAGTCATGCACAACCCTCCCTTCTCCCACTTTGCTCGTACACAAGAGGATCACGCCAAGGTAAAGTGCAATTCTTAGCGCGCTGCTGCCTGTGCAGTCCCCCAAGTGGCCTTGGCAGCCGCAACATGATGGATGTTGTTTCAGATTGGGTTTCTCGCTACACTGATAAAGCAGCCTAGTCAAAACACATTCACTAGCAATGTAAGCAGATAAAGATAGTTGCAGATAATTAGAAGATTTGAGCTTTGCGTCATTTGTGGTGCCAACTGCCAAGGAACGGGGCTGTGACGGATGACTCAAACAAGAGAATTCGGCATGAAGCCTGACTGCAAATGTAGCTGGTAATGACCAGAGTGTGTTTTTCAGATGCAGCTAATGAGCACGGCCATTAGACATAAATGACATTTTAAAAACCTGGGGAGTAAGGAAATGAAGAAGTACCCCAGATAGACTGCCTGTAGGCAGCAAATATGGCAAGAGCATCTGGAGGATGCAGCACTCCATTCACATGGATGACCTCCACCCAGAGTGCTGAGGCTGTCAGTCATTTCACTGCTGTTAACCGTGAGGATCGGGGCTCATTACAGTGAAACTGTCAGAACCATTCGCCTCAATATCCACATGGCATCTCAGGGCTCTGTACAGTTGGCACTTATCCTCTGTGTTTGACAGATAATCCTGTCTATATGGCTATACTATTTTAATTTTCTGATGAGCCCATTTGAAAGGAAGTTTTGCCACTTTGGAGGTCCACGGACAGAGACAGAGACGACGGCTTTGACATTGCAGTTTATAGTTTGTTCGGATGTGCCGACACATTCTACTCTACATGCTGCATTCTAGATAAGAAACCCAGAACAGAGAAATTGTACAAAAGAAGCCACCAGATGGATTTGTTTTCTTCTGTTTAAACAGTAGCTCTCAAACATGTGCCACTAAATCCTCAGAATCTGCAGGCTTATGTTGCAACCTATCACTATGCACCATGATTGATTAGTCACCCATCTCCGGTTTAATGTGTGCAGTTCATGATGAAATCAGCTGTCGTAGTGTTTGCTTTTTGGTTGCAAATACACAGTGGTAGTCAACCCCTATGAAAGGCTTAAAACTGCTGATTCTCACATTGAACATTTCTTTTATATATTTTTATTTTCTGTGGCTGCTTCAAAAATCCTGACCAACTACATTCAATTCTAATTTGTTATTCAAATATATTGTCACTCAAAAATTCACCGCAAAAAATCTCTGATTGTCGTTCAAAGCTGGACTTTAAGGGTGTTAACTTTGTCTGAGGGCTACAGCACAATGCTAGTAGTTAAAAACAACATTCATTTAACTAAAACAGGCAAAAAAGAAGCATTTGACCACTGCCCGTTCATGCCATTCGTGGGTGCCCGTTGAAGGCAGAATTATTGCACCGTTATGTCGCCTTGCCATTCTGTTTATAAGGTATGATGGCAGAATCATGTCAGTGTCGCTTCTGAGCCAGGAATGGATGTAGTAATAACACCGAAACAATGTCTGTATTAAAGTGGGACAGCTGGCAGCATGAAAGTGACATTTCTATGGTGGGTTATGTGTGACCCATTGTGGGAGATTCAAAAAGTAGCTGATAGCAGTTAGCGGCTAACTCAAATAAGAAGTACAGCAGCAGAAAATGTCCACAAATTGGGGAAAACATTGAGGTTGTTGCTCTCCGAGCAGAGGATGAAGTAAGTCGCCATATAACAGGCAAGGTAAATGATTGTTATATCCATGTTAATGCCCTTGTTATTGTTTGTAAAGCTCTGCTAACACATGTATTACATGTCATGCCTGTCACACCTCTTTGATTCCACAATTCTGGGATGCTGTCTTAAATTAGACACATGAGTGGAATGATGCCGTGGTCATTCTTTTCTGTGTAAAAACGGACTTTGTAGTGCAATCTTTGTGTAAAAAGGGCTCACAAAGCTGACTATGACTAACTATGGTAGAAGCACAAATATTAGGGGAAAAAAATACCAAAACAACAAAATCTGCAAATCTGCGAATCTGGCAGGTGAATGCTCCGCCTCTGAAACATTACTGGCGTGGTAAGACACCTTGGGAATGTCTGCAAATCCAGTTTGCAGGGGCAGTTGTGTCCAGTGAAAGTGTCCCTCCTGGCTGCCTTACAGTCAAGATGGTGGCGTAGATAACAAAAATGTGCCTAACTTTAGTAGTTCATACCATGTCTGGCATAGAATTAATCAGCAGATCCTCATGGTTAAAATGAGATCAAACTTTCCGATGGCCGTCAGTGCTTGAGCCAGGACGAAGGCTACAATGTGGCCTGTAACAGACTGCAAGGCTTGTTGTTTTTAGCTGAGCTGATTTCCGGAACTCTTGTGGCCCCTACCGGCCAGTGAAAAGGAGTGAGGAGACAGCCGTCGATTACGGTATAAAACAGTCAATAAACGTGTTTTTCAACAATTGTAAATCACTGCAACCACCGGAGGTCCTTGAGTATTCAGTCCTGAATGTACACAGAAAATATTAGGCTGACTGGTCCAGTAGTTTGTGAGATTAGCTGCAGACGGACAGATACACACACTCACACACACAGACCAGCCAACGATGGTCCCCACCGGGCGTACACCTCGTGGAGATAATGCTAATATGGTATTAAGTACTTTCGTAGTTGGGATGTTTCTCATTGTGCTCACATGGAAAGAAGCCGGCGTTTATTAGCATGCAAAATAGAAATGCCAATATTTTGCTAACACTTGTTAAAAAACATAAGACTGTTGCATTAGACTGTGTGCAGACAAATGTGAGTGAACTAATATGTGTGTGTGTGTGTGTGTGTGTAGGCAAGGCAAAGTACTGCCAGGCAGAGGCACTTGTAGATAGAAAGTTTCGCTTGCAGACAGCTACATTTGTTTGCTGAGTGGGTGACATTGTGATGTAAAATGGAAATAATTTTCCCGACTAATGCGTAATGTGTTTGAAAGTTTCTGATTCTATAAAGGAAACATTCAAGGTTTCAGTCATCATAAAAGAAAAATATGCTCACATCTCTCCTACAACTTCAGATTTGCCCATTTACACTTTCTCATTTTTAAGGTGGCCTGTTTGATGTGTTTTATTTTTCCTCATGAATAATTTCAGCCTGATAAAAGTGGGTAAGAGTGGGAAATGTGTTGGCATGGTGATAAGAAATTCATTACAAAAATCTCCCAAACATTTAAGTTGATTTTGAAGAATAGAGAACATTAGGATGTGAGAATAATGGAACTCTTCAGACGGTTTGTCTTCTTGTGAGTGGGTGTGTGTGTTTGTTTGTTTGTTCATTGAACCCTGGTTAAAGGATGTTTTCCTGGATTTGCTGTACTGTGTGCTATGGTATGATGACCTTCATGTATTCTCTTGGTATCTCGAAAGGTATTCTGAGGTGATAGCTCTCCGTTGCTGGGAATATGAGGGGGAGCGGGGGTATGATAAAGTGCAGATGAGATGTTAGGTAAGGCTGTATGTGGGTGGTTGTCTCTTAGGTTGAGAATTTTCCTGGAAGCTATGGAGGTCACAGTGGGAAACGGGCTGAATGTTTTTCTACCAACACAATGTTGGCAGTGAAGTATTTGTTACATTCAAATGTGTACGATCCACCCCTCAATCTGCAACTCATCAGATTTTACAAAATAAAAACACAAAACTTTTTGGTCCAAAAAGATTTTTAAATGTAGACACATAAAAAAAAATATTTCATAACATTCAGTAAATTATTTGAACTGTGTACATAATAAAGGGTTTGAGATATGCTCATTATCATAAGCAGAGTGAAAAGGCAGAGTGATAGATTCATCATTCATTCCTCTGGCACCACCATGTGTTTTCGCATGTTTGCTTAGTCTTGTAAACAATCCGATTTCTTTTTACAACCAGTAGAGTCGCCCCCTGCTGGCCATTAGAAAGAATGCAGGTTCAAGGCACTTCACCGCATTGATAACCCCCTGGTTGTGAAAGTGTGCACAGTTTTTCGATAAAATGAGGAATTGTGATTAGAGTGCACAACGTAGTGAGTAAAATGTCATAAGCACAAAAATGCTGTCGTAAAACTAAAACACTATTTGCATTGACTAAAGGTTCAGGTCGTTTCATAAAGGAAGCTTTTCGGGTCTAAGTACTTCACGGTTGCATCCTTCACAAGAGCTCCACTTGTGATTGCATGCTTGTTGTGATTCTGCTGCACCACACAGAAGATTATTTGCTTGAAAAACTCCAATTTGTAGTGTTTTCCAGCCACGGGATGTAACAAGAAACGATCCAGTGAAGAGCTTTTTGAGGGGCATTAGAGGTTTTGAGTTAAAACTGCATTTGGCAACTTAGCACACGGACTCTGGCTCCAAATGGCAGCGGGGGGTAATTGCTTGAAGGATGAACTTCAATGCCCAGAAGTTATGTAATGTGGTGTCAGTAAACTGCAGTCTTTGCTCACTCAAAGGACATGGAAGAAAAGAAGAAAGACAAAACATCTGACATTGATGACATTATATAAGTAGGAGGGGACACTGCCCTACAGTGGAGCCACAGTTAAAGTAAAACCAGGTTTTTACGTGAAAATCTTTCCTTGTGTAGCCTTAAAGTCAACTTATGCAGATCTACTTAGAATGTGACATTTGTAAAATAATGTTTTGGAGTACTTATGTTGGCAAAATGCACAACAGGTAATCTCTATTGACAGATTCTGCATATGTGTGCGACAGGACAAGAGTTTGGTATCGGCAGTATTCTGGTTTCCGCTAGGGGTGGGAATCTCTAGGCACCTCACCATTCGATTCGATTCCGATTCTGAGGGCAACGATTTTGATTATAAAATGATTCTTGATTATAAAACGAGCCAAGAAGAAAATTTACACGAGATACTGAAAAACATTATTGTAGTAAAGCTGGGATTACATGTCCAGTGCATACAAACTGTATTACTCCATCCTCCTCATCCACAAATCTCAACGGGACTCTCCTGTCCCTCGTCAACCTCCTCGACATTTCTCCTTCAGTATAAAACTATAACTGACTATAACTATCTATGGACTATAAAAACACGAACTAATGCAAAAAAGACGAATGATGGCAAAACTATGAACTATGGTGAAAACACGACGAAAACACGGCAAAAAAACACTCAAAAACACGGAATAAAAAAATCAAAAGCTCTCAAAAAATCACAAATACTATTATTTACAACACTAAATATTATTTACAAAGAAAACACCACCCAAACTCCACTAAAACTCACCAAAACTCCGCTAAATCACTCCGACTCTCTCCTCGTCAGCTGTCACTCTCCTCCTGCTGTGTTCACTTCCCTCCCCTCCTTCACAGGTAATGACGTCACGACAGAATCTCGATGCATCTAAAAATCGATTTTTTCCCCCCACCGCTAGTTTCCGCTGTTAGTCTGTTTATAGTCCAGGTCGTATTCACCAATCACATTTGACTGGCAGATAAACAGTCAGTGCAGAACGGCAGAACCACTGGCTATTGTCTGATGACAGGTTACATCTATATTGAGCTGTTATGCCTCCGTACCAGCTGTGGCCGGGTTGTCCGTCTGTCTCACAAACATGATATCTCAATAATGCCTTGAAGGAATTTTTTTCAAAGATACAAACGTATCTTGGACTTTACAATGAACTGATTAGAATTTGGTGGTCATAGGACAAAGGCCACTGTGACCTTGAATACGTCTTGTGAATGTGATATGTCACAACACCATGATGGAATTTTTTCAAAGTTGGAACAAATGTCCAGTTGGAGTCCACACTGACCTGCTAAGAATTTGGTACTCATAAGTCAAAGGTCTCTGTGACCTCATCCATCTCAATGTCATGAACCCGATATCTCAAGAATGCCAAGATGAAATTTTCTCAAATTTGGCACAAAGGTTGAAGATCAAAAGTTACTTGGAGCTCCTTCATTTCATTCTTTTGAACGTGATATCTCAGCAACAGTGTGAGGGAATTCCCCTAAATTTGGCACAAACGTCAACTTGGACTAAACAATGAACTGCTTAGAATTTGGTGGTCAAAGATCAAGGTCACTGTGACCTTACAAACAAGGTTTTGGCCGAATCGCAGAGATTCATAATCTAATTCTAACATAATTTCACACAAATGTCTAACAGGATAAAATGATTAAGAGATGACATTACATATCCAAAAGGTCAAAGGTCAGCGTGACTGTGACATCATCATGTTTTAACGTCATATCTCAGGAACAGAAGGGGAGACATTTGGTCAGATACTGAATTGGTGACTAATCTTGAAACTGTGCTGATTGTATAGATCTTTTTTTTTTTTTTTATAAATGTCAATAAAAGTCATACAACCACGGGGTGGTAACTGTAGTTTAAATATGTATTGGCATTCATATGCAGATATCTGTTTATAAATTGATAGACATATAGATAGATCCTTTATTGTCATTGTGTGTTATACAGTGAAACTTTGTTGGCGCAATCCAGTTAGCAGCACATGAATGTGTACACAGGCACCACCACACACTCACATAAGCTAATCACATCATCCTCTTTACCACACACACATTCATATCTATATTTATAAGATATATGATAAATATTAAGTAAAAACAATAAAACAGTAAAACAACAGTTATTGCAGTTATTGTTTATTGAGATTAGCCGAAACAACCGGTGCACAGAGAAAGATATCTTGGCCCGGATATCTGCTGGCTTCACTGGATCAGCCTGAAGTATTGAGCCTTGTCCCCAGAGGCTTTATCGTCATCAGACAACAACACAGGCTGAAAACGGTAACTTAAGGCACAAACTTGTATTCTAATCAACCCTCAGAGGACTGCGGTCCCCCCACATCTGCCCACCCCAAAGCTTCCTTTTTAAACAGGGCCACAAAAACCAACTGAGTGAGGATCACCTAGCAAAATGAGGTCATCTCCACACATCCTTTGATCCCTCCATTCTTCATCTCAGAGGCAAGTGGCATATAAGAGGATCTATCTTTGTGAACGGTTTTGAGCCCCCAAAATTACAAACAAACTAAAGGCGGGGGATCGATAGAGTGTGTCTCACAGAATGATGAACTGGCACTTCAGAGGAGGAAAATCAATGTTGCGCTCCCTTTCTCTCCCTCTCCTCCTCTCTCTATCTTTCTCTTTTGGTCCTGAACTCTCTTCACAGCCCTCACACTGCAGTGTTTAAGTGTGTGTGTGTGTGTGTTCACATGTGTGTTGCTCGAAGCGGGGTCCCTCATTGTGATTTAATGGTCCTTTGTTTCTTATTCCTTTTTAGCCTGGAAGACCCCTGCCACTTTGATGTGTGAGCACACCCACCAATAATGGCCCATAGGATACGCAGTGGAAGTAAGTGCTTCTGGTCAGATTTACCGCTTTAGTGGTCCTCCTCCTCCTCCCTCCGCTGCCCCGGTAAACCTCAGCTCATCTGATGCGGACATATTGATCAGTGCAACATGGCAATCTTTAAATCATAACACAGCACTTAACAAAAAATGAAACCATCTATTTATTGCAGCACATTCTTCGGACAGTTGACTGCATGGTGTTGCATTTTTATATCCCCAGTATGTACAGTCGTGTTGGAGGCAAAGAGAACCTCTGAAAAACAAAAGGAAGTCCACTGTATATCTTAAACATAAAATAAATAAAGTTCCCCAAGGGGAAAATTGAATCCAGGAGCTCTGTCTGAAGTTAGAAATTAACTGTTGTACTGTGGTCATCCGTAAGCATCACAGTCCCAACAGAGGGAAGCGTTACTCAGCTTGGTGTTTCGTGATTTTACTTAAAAGATGTTTTGTAATAACCAATTGAGGCTTTATGTTGGAAAAAGCACAAAAATGAATCTAAAGTTGTTTTTTGTTGCTCCAAAATCTGCTGCTTGTAATGATGGAATAGGTACAGTATTTGCTTTGAGATTGCTTTTCCCCAGAGAGATGGAGTTATCCGATAACTGGAGCGTGATTATCTCAGTTGTTGGGGCTTTCAGTGAGCCGAGGCTGGTTGTGGCTCGGCTCAGTGTACAACTGTGTTTCTTTGTCTGAATGGGAAATTTACACCAGCTCCCAGTCAAATGTGGTAATTTCTTCTGAGATGGATAACTTTGTCTGCTCTACCAGCAGCAGTGGCAGGTAACCAAGCGTTGTTGGGTAGGCATCTGCAAAGCTGTCCAGACAAAATTTAGAATAAGTGATGGCTAGTGGCATGACTCAAGGGATGGCAGTGTCGGTTGGTCTGTCCAGCCTGCTTTCACCATAAAAACGACCACACAGGTTGACTGTGCCGGCAGCTTATTGCGACCCATACTTGAGTTTACTGTGAGTCGGCCGTAGTGAAGTGACTCTGTGACTCAAAGCCTGTGTAATGATGTAAAAATATCAAAGACGGGTGATGGATGGATAAAAAACAAACAAAAACAGGACTTTCACCCAGGAGACCGGTGTCAAGTATGACTTCTTTGAATAACAATGTAGCCTAGTAGTGCTTGAAGGCCTATGTGTAGCATGCTACACTAGTAACGTATGTGACAAAAGTCGTGATCTATAAAAACAGATTTAATGGGAGAAACTTCGACCCATGCTTACCAACATTTTGAAGACGGGAAATTGGTGATGCAGATGGTGAGGTGGAAGCCCAAATGTAGCAATTGGCGAATATGTTTTGGCAAACGGCATTTTGACATAATATGTATGAAACGTGCAAATATAACATATTAGTGATTTTCAGGAAATATCTTAACAGCAGTTAAATGGATTGCAATGAAATTTGGTGCAGACATTCATGGTCCCAGAGAGGACTACGTGATATCATCTTGAGGTTGACATTTCTGGGTTTAAGTGAAATATCTCAACAAATTTTGGATTATTATAAAACACACAGAGACATAGGCCTACAGCAATTGGAATCATGGCCATTCTGATGACTCTGACTTTTTATCTAGCGCAGCCCGCTGGTCAACATTTTCACATATCCTGGGAAATCAATATCTCAGCATGTACCACATTCATTGGCACAAACATTTGTACATTTATGATTTAGAGAAATTCAATCCCTAGTAACTTTGTTGATGGACTGACTTTACCTCTACTGCTGTCAGGAGCAGGGGTTGTGTTAACTGAAGGCCGTTGGCCATTTTGACCGGTTGCAATTACCACCCCTGCCCACTTGGCGGCGGAGTGCGTGCTGAAGAGCTATGGACAGGAGGCTTTGGAGCGCGTCCGTGACCACTACGGCTCACACACCGGTGTAGCTGAACCACTGGTGCAGAAGGAGCGCATGCTGCGGGATTTCCTCCCGGTGAAGCGAGTGCTTGCAGTATCAGGGAACCCCTCATTCAGAGTCTTGCCGACTTCTGATAACTTCTCTGGGAGAAATGTTCCCCGACTTTAAAACTGTGGCTGAAGTGGCGCTGGTAATTCCTGTTTCCAGTGTGGCAGCAGAGCGCGGATTCAGCCTTCAGAACAACATCAAAACAGCCACGAGAAGTTGTCTGTCCGAGGCAAAAGTACAAAACTTAATGACAGTCGCCTCCGCAGCAACCTCCCTTGATGCGTTTGATTACGCACAAGCCGGCACAGAGTGGCAGTCCATGCGCAAGAGGAGGAAGGTGACTGAGAGTTCAGGCCGCAGGTGAACTATGTTCAAGTCAGCTGATTTCTTGCAATTTTTTGTTCAGATTTTATTTGTAATTGTTTAATTTTGTTAAATTGCTTTGTTAATATATTATGCACAGTCAGTGGTTTAAGTGGCTGCCGTTTTCACACTGCAGAGAAAAAGTCATTCATCTGCTTCATGTAGCGTTGTTGACAATAAGAAGCCTAATGGGACGGGTGTGTGGAAGTCTGTTCATCTTTTCGTTCATGTCCTTATTAATGCACACTTTATAACTTGCTTGTTGGATTTATTAAAAATGAACGAATGAAAACTAAATGTCTTTGAATATCTTTATTATCATTAAAAAACGAAAATTAAAATGACCGGTAAAAATAGATTATGACTGGATTTTTATGACCCTGTCGGTCAAAATGATCGGCGACGAAAAGTCTAGCGCAACATCTGGTCAGGAGTGTGAATTTGTGGTTTTGAGTGAAATCTCTCAACAACTATTGGATGGATTGCTGTGAAATTTAGAGCAGACATTCATGTTCACCTCAGGATGAATTGTTATGAATTCATTGAGCTTAACTTTTCATCTGAAGCCATCATCACGTTAAAGTTATTATTTTCCCAGCACTTTGTTTTATGAACAAATAACTGTATAACTAATGTGTATACATTAGCATACTGTCATTGTGAGCGTGTTAGCATGCTGATGTTAGTATGTACAGCTTCATAGAGCCACCATGGCTGGAGAGTCTTTCTGGTCTTTTTTTTTTTTTTTTTTTTGTTTTTTCACCTTTGCACCAAAGAGGCAGTTCCTCCACCTGCATCACATTTTTTCCGTGTGTGCACATATAGGGTGCATGTAATTTGCATGAGCGAGCATGTGTCTGTCGGCCTGTCCTGGGCGTTACCTGCTGGTGTGATGTGGATGAGCTTTCAGACAGCCCCTGTTGGTGCTGGAAGGCAGCGCTGTCAGCTGTGGAGAGCTCTTCCTGTCAGCCCTGCCTCGTGAAATTTAGGGCTGCGAGATGAAGCCTGAGACAGGTATCCATGTGGGGTGAAGGGGGTGGGGGAGCCAGAGGAGGGGGGCGATCTATCCATCTACCTATCTATCTATCTATCTATCTATCTTTCTAGCTATCTGTCCATCCACCTATCTATCTACCTACCTATCTATCTACAGAATCTATTTGTCTCTGTTTCTTTGTCTTTGTCTGTCTCCGGGGGTGCAGTTTGGGCTGGGAAGCTGCTTTGTGTCAGTGGTGAAATATTCATGGTACGTGCAGGGAGTTTGACGTGCTGCTCTGACACTTCCATACTCTCCACCCTCATTTTCATTTCCTCTCTGGCTCCAGTAGCACGTTACCTCGCAGCTCCCCCGATCTGCCGTTGAGCGCCGTACTGTATGCTCAGTACAGTCATGATAAAAAGGAACCCACGGCACACTGCTTTTTACATTTTCATACCTAAGAGAATGGGATGTCAGGAAAAGAAAAAAAAAGCTGCATATCGGCGGGAACATGTTGGCTGAAAAGCTTTCATTTGAGCATTTATTACCATTCTGTTAAAGGCTTTCATGCTAAAAACGGCACTTTGCTGTACGCTCTTTAAGATCCTTTTCGTCCTGTTATAATGGGAAAGCTCTCATTCTAAATATGAAATTAATGACATCTTGGGTGCTGAATGTGGCTTCCTACATCCCTCAGAGAACTCAGCTGGACTTAATGTACCCAGCTGGATTTCATGTTTAAGAGAAGATTGTTGTGATTAATAGCATCAACAAGAGAAGGATTGTTCCAGAGAGAAAAAACAGGAATGTGACATCGCACTAAGAACGTGTTGTTCCTTGTGTATTGTAACCTGGTATCTCTGCCTGTTCTTCTGTGGATTTGTCTTTGTTGATTTAACTTGGCTGCATATAATGGTGGGTCTGAAAAGGATTCAGTGACACCAAAACATGACAGTTTTTGGAACATTGTAATCCATATCTTCACATGACATCCTGTCGTCTCAGTTTGGACGAGAATCCCTGGAAACCAGAGGCCAGTGTTTCAAGATACAAAAAGTTGTTTCTTAAAAGAACTCTTGCAAGAAGTTCAGAGAATTTTTTTTTGTGTGTGGTTATTCTCATGGCATGTCATGTTTTTTCACTTCATGTACATCAATATCAGTCCGTCCTTAGGAATTATGTCTTTATTGGTCGATCTGTGTGGGTAGGTATGTAGCGCCTCCTTCACAGACATGCAATGACCATTGGTGGTTTGATCAACTGTAATTATGATCTTTCCCTATTTTTTTCCTTAAAGGAACAATGAACCCCTAAATAACATATTTTTCCAGTGGCAATGTCTCCAGAAGTCATAGCCCAAATACTCAGGATAATCCACAGACCTTGTCGTGAGCAGTTTCATGCAGGAACTATTTTCTTTTTACCAAAAACAATTCCTTTGATGTCTTTCAGTCTGGATTTTGAGCACATCACAGCACTGAGACTGCACTTGTAAAAGTTTTAAATGACATTCATCTGAGCAGTGATGCATCAAAGATTTCGGTTCTGGTATTACTGGACCTCAGTGCTGCATTCGACACAGTTGACCATAA
>NC_065525.1:41132333-41163120 GCF_006386435.1 Epinephelus moara | reverse complement strand
ATAATCTGTAGCTATTGTTTTTATATTTGTCTGCTGTTGCTTTTGCTTTATGTTTGCTTTTTAAATGCATTTTCTGCACTGTTTTTAACTATTTATACTATTGCTTTTAGCTTTTGTTTTTAATGATCTATTGTTCCTTTAATGTTTTATTTTAATGTATTTCTCACATTGAATTGCCTTGTGTATGAATAGTGCTATATAAATAAAATTGCCTTGCCTTGCCTTGCCTTACCGAAGTACATCTGCTAACCGTATCACCGCACGGAAGGAAGTGTGCATCTACTCACGGATGAGAGGTTCGTGCTTGTGACAGCTGGAGATGTAAACATTGAGCGTCCTCTTCAGCTGAGCTGTAATATTAGCTAGCTCAGTGGTGCCACCAGTACATGCAAGCTTCCTTCTGTGATACCCTTGGTGGCCGAAACACACTGGCCACCAACTGGGTGAAAGAATATGCTCCTATTACTTTCAATGTACAACCCATCAGCGGCAGCAGCAAGACATGCGTCCGTGCTCCTGGATGCGCCGCCACACGTCACACCACTGTCCTATTTCCAGCCTCGTCACCCCCAGAATTAAATGCATTTTTCCCAGCTCACTCTTTGCTTGTACAGACCAGCTCCTGTAGCAGCTCGACTCCTCTCCTCACCATGGATGTATAAAGACAACTCTGTAGTTATTGCTGTGTCTCGTGTGCGACAAAGAGTGGACAAGGAGAGACACGTTGTTGAGGTGGGGAAATATCCCGAGCTAAACAACCCACAATCCTGTCATTATAAAGACAACGGCCAAAAAGATAAGCCGAACAGAGATCGGCTCTTCAGGTGAGAAATCAACTTTAATAAGTGGCTGTTTGCACATTGTTTTAAGCTAATGCAGAGGTGGAGGAAGTACAGATGTTTCAGTAAAGTAGAAATAACTTTGCATGGTCGCCTGTTGACGAGATGCAATGCAACACGTCCAGTGTGTGTTGAGGGCGGCCTTAAGCTTTCAGCCTAAGGGTTGGGTACTGTTCTCTAGTGCCATCTATTGGCTGTATCCATGTCAACAGAAAGGACTCATGGAAGTATGAGGGCAGTGACTTTCACAATGTTTCTCTATTTTCGTACCTAAAGGAAGAATAAATTAACCTTAAGAGGAAAACTATGTATTTTGTATTTCAGGTTGAACTGTCCCTTTAAGTATTTCAGTTGCCTAACTGTTTAAAATTCAGTCAGCATTTTGGACAATGGGACAGTTTCACTTGAGCTCCATCCTTATCATGCAGTTCAGTTCTAAAAATATGGAATGAAGGTGTTCATACAGTTAGCACACGTCAGCAGCTTGGTGGTAGAACATCACATGTCAGAAGCAGAAAAGCTGCTGTATTGACAGCAGGCCTGTTTACATCCGAGGCTCCGGCAGTCAGACAGCATTGATCAGCTCCTTGCTCTCTGCATAATTCTCAGCATTATCCTGCAGCCGAATGATTAGCCTCGGGGGAAAAAGTAAACAGGAGCGGGTAAAAGTTGCAAATCATCTTTTCATTATATTTTTCTGCAGCCTCCCTCGTAAGTCCTCATCACAGAGCCGAGGCCTCTATCTCCAAACTCTGCAGAAATATCAATATGGATTTAGGAGTCTCCCTGAAGCAAGGTCCTCAGCTAATTAAATCTGTAATCACTTTGTACTGTAAAAACACAAGCAGGGGAGGAGGGGACGGGGGAGTATGTGGCGGTTTAAATGAGGGCCAGTGGAGTTTTATTTAACAAAGACAGCTAATTGGGTCAGAGCTCTTTATCCTCATAAAGCACAGAGGTTTCCTGCTATCCAGTCGGACCGCTTACGGCTCTTTGCTCTCAAACAGAGTTTGACTCTTCCGGAGAGAGTGAGACGGGGGAAAAAGAGGTTACGGTGAAGACAGAGCAGAGCCGCTGTTGTCAAGGCTACGGCAAACAGGTATTTTATATTGTCTTTGGGGTTTGAAGTCACTTGTACGACGAAGGAGGTAATGGGATTCAGAAGCGCTCCGTGTCGAGAGTGAATTCTAATAGAGGAAGAAGCTACAGAGACGTACGAGTCCATGAACTCCTTCCATCTTTCATCTCAAGAGGAGGGTTCATGCAAGCAAGGTGTTGCGCGCCTCGCTGGTGCCAAGCATCCTACAGCTGTCGTGTCTCATCACAGAACCTCTCTCCGCCTCCTCTCTATATATTGTATCAAGATTCTGTGTCGTGGGACGAGCAGAAGGTAATGTGTCTTGACTATATTCTCTGATACTCAAGAGTTGTGCTCTTTTGGATAGTTGTAGTGTGATCTGACAGGTCATGGTGGACTTGTGAAATTATAGCAAACTGTCAGAGTCCATTAGTAAACAATAAAAATAGTTCAGCTCTGTATTTGAAACAGAAAGCGGCTTTTGGAGGGTGAATCGTGAAATTCTTTTTAATATAATTTAATCCTATTGTCATTGGTTTTTGTTATTCACATAATTTGACTTACCTAATAGTCTATTTCTTGAAAAAATGATACTAAATGAATCCAGTATCAGTAGAACTCTGTAGCTCACATTCCGTGTTTCAGCATTTCACTAATCAAAGGTGACAATTCTTTGTGTTGCATTGAATATTTGGGGTGTAATGGTTCACAAAATTCATGGTTCAGTTTGATACTTTACAGGTGTGTCATGGTTCGGTGTGTTTTTGATACAGCAAAAAAGCAGAAATGCCAGAACAAATAACATGTATTGTTACATGACTATTAAATATATATATACACACACATTATATAAGAATATATATGGAGGGGTGTTTTCTCTCCCAACTCATGTGGCTCTATGTAGCAGTAGTGATCATGACACCAGCAAAGGAGGAAGTCAAGTGATGTAGTATAAAAAAGCAGCAAATGTCAACGTGGACAGATGGGTCAAACAAACACAAGACTTTCACCCAGAAGAGCGCTGTTTGTGTCCTGTGTGAGACCAAAAGTCAGCGTTGAGGTATTTTAATTTAGTGCATGAGCTGACTTGAGTCGCCACTTCAAGTCCTCGTATGGACCAAGTATGGAGTGTCAACTGGTAGCTTGAGAGGTGCCAGCTCACCGCCTGGGCACTGCTGTGGTGCCCTTGTGCAAGACACTGAACCCACAACTGCTTGGGGCACCTGTCCAAGGCAGCCCCCTCGGTCTGACATCTCTCCACTTAGTGCATGTACAGGTCCTGTTTGTGCACGTGTGTGTATTTCGGTCCTGTGTGTAAATGGCAACAGTGACAAAATTGAATTTCCCCTCGGGGATTAATAAAGTATATCTTCTGACTTATGTTACGTACCTAACGTAACAAACAAAGTTATTTTAAAGCAAATTATGAACCTTTCCTAAACTTAACCAGGTTTTTGCCAAAGTCTACCATTTTGAAAAGACAGAGGAAACTGACGCGTACAAAACTGACATTTGAGGGGAACATAGTGTTTTAGTTTGAAGTGTGGAGCCACTGACCAAGCTGCCTTATTTAATGAATTGGGAGTGAAAACGCATTGATGTATGTATGCTACGTATTTCTGTATATTGTATAATAGATGGCATGGTTATGTATTTTTAGGATTAATACATATCAGGTTTATGGTCTAATTCAAGTTAAAGCTTTACAAACTGGTATTGTCACGGCCAATATTTGTTAATTTTGTTCACCAGAGTTTACTTTGTATCCTGTGATTTAATATTTGTGCTTCTCATCATACATGTACAACTGTGAGCATTATCTGTCTCAAATTATTCCATGCATAATTATCAAACTCATCTGTTTGGCAGAGTGAGGTGTGAGAAGTTCTAAATTTGTTTAGGTGCAGATCTGTTTGTGTAAAAGCTCAATAACAGTTTCTTATTGCAGCAAACTACTTCATGGAAATAAATTAGTGTAAGGTTCCTTCCACTCTGACAGTTTTTGGGGCTCGCACAGATTTTTAATTCAGATGTTGTGTAATCGACTTATTTCTGTGTTGAAGCAGCCGCAGCGTGTCAACTGTACTCTTTAGTATTCTCTGCTACACATTAACAGCACTTACTGAATTAAAATGAAACAGACACAGTGAGACTCAGAGCAGCACGTCGTGCTATGAGAAAAAAATTACAACAATATATAAGTCATTAAGATGTTTAACTTGTCCCGGGCTGAGCACATTACATCAACAAACACCCTCCACTTGGAGTAAATAGTGGCAGGACAAACACTTCATTAAAACTTCACAGAGAAGACAAATGAAGAAAAAAGGAGAACCTCGCTAGGGTTGCCTCATTACTCCCTCTCTTTTCCCTTTGAATTTGAAAGCCAAAGGAGTCGCTGTGCATCTACGGTTTCTCTGTGAGCTGCTGCTCTGAGGTGATGACCTCGCGCTGCCTCCATCCTCTGTGTTACTCACATTTGTGTCTGTCCCCGGGGCTCTTCGTCTAAAGAGCTCGGACTGAAGAGGCAGGCGGGCCAGGCACAGTATGGCGAGGTTAGCCCGGCCCTGGAGAAATCTTCACAGCGACCTGATTTCTCTTAGTTGCTCCCCATATTCCCCAGATCTTCCGCTCATATTCACCTGATCCTCTGTCAGAGCCATTTTGTGAGGAAAAACTTCAGTGAAACAACAGTGAAACTAGAACAAGATTACAGACTCCAGCAGTTTAATTGCAGATTGCAAGGCAAGTTTATTTGTTCAGCACATTTCAGCGACAAAGCAATTCAAATACTTTACATAAAACATCAAAAAGCATCAAGGCAAAGTGCAAAAAAACACATTTAACCCCATTAAAGAGCAAGAGAATAGAAGATAAAATTAAAAACTAGAATTACTGCCTCACTGTTGTACGCCTCTGTGAATCATCTAAGTTGCACTTAGATTACATCCATGTCAGTGAAAACATGGATGCTTCACACACAGAAGATCTATACAATCAGCACAGTTTCAAGATTAGAGTCACCAATTCAGTATCTGACCAAATGTCTCCCCTTCTGTTCCTGAGATATGACGTTAAAACATGATGATGTCACAGTCAAGCTGACCTTTGACCTTAGCACATGAATTCCCAAGTTAGGACCAGAAACATGTTTTGTGAGGTGACAGTGACCTTGACCTTCGACCGTCAAATGCAAACCAGTCCGTCCTGGAGTCCGGGTGAACATTTGCGCCAAATTGAAAAAATTCTGTTAAAGTCAGATATTACATTCACAAAAACAAGATGGATGCAAGGTCACAGTGACCTTTGACCACCAAAATCTAGTTAGTTCTTCCTTGAGTCTCCTCTTCTGTTACTGAGATATGACGCTGTATAATGGCCAGAAAGGGGCTCTTGCTTATGATGTCACAGTTAAGTTGACCTTTGACCTTTTGGATATAAAATATCATCACCACATTATTTTATCGTATTCACATTTATGTGAAGGTTATGATTAACGTATTACTTCATGAGTCACGGCTAAAAACATGTTTTGAGAGGTCACAGCGATCTTGACCTTTGACGCCCAAGTTTGTGCCAAATTTGAAGGAATTCTCACGAGATATTTCTGAGGGAAAAGTATTTCCTTATCCGCTGTGAGGGCTCAAGGATAGTGTTAAATTTGTATGCTGTAAAGCCCCCGGAGGTAAATTGTGATTTGTGACAATGGGCTTTATTAATTAAATTTCAATTTAAGTTGACAAAGACATAATCACAGTGACCTTGACTTTTGACCTTGAACCAACAAATTCTAATGAGTTCATTCTTGAGTCCAAATGAATGTTTGTGCCAAATTTGAAGACATTCCCTCGGGCTGTCCTTCAGTTCACAAGAATGAGATGCACAGCCTGAAAACAAAATGCCTCCAGCCATTTCGCTATCGCCGGTGCCTTGGCAGAAAAACATGTTTTATTTCACAATAAAACCTAAATTTGGATAGATGTTGAAAAACAGCAAAGTTATCCTTTAATTGGAGATTACATTGCAGCAGCAGCCCGAGCGCCTAGCTGTCAGGTGTCCCTGCAGATTTTTCTTTCATTGTTTAATCTGGCAGATAATTGCATCCATTATTAGAAATGATGCATAACGTCTGCCTGAGATCTGGTCGTGACTGTTTCCATGAATCCTCATCAAAATTGCATATTTTCAATATCAGTGGGATAGCAATGTGTTGAGAAGAATCTCTCATCACAGCTTGTCATATTCATCTCGCCGAGATCTGAGTTAATATTAGCGATTGGTCCCCGAGTCACGTTCAGCCCCATCTTTTCATTCCAGCATCTGGATTTAATTGGTGCTACGCTGTAAAGCCACAGCTGCTCTGCCTGTTAGGACAATAAATTACCCCAATTAGGAGTCGAACAAAAGAGGCTGTCTGACACCACAGCCCGCTGCCATGCCTGGAGATTGGAATGCGATGGAATGAGGCTTCTCGCTGACGTGAAGCCGCACCAAAACACCTGCCCCATCATCTCTCTGATCAAAACACAGTTCCAGTCCAGCGGTTATATAGAGCAGGAGGAGATTGCTTTGCATGGCCTGCAGCTCGCTGTAGCCTCACTCGCCGGAGCTTGTGGTGTGCAAATGAAATAGAAAAAGTGTCACAGTGTTTGAAATCAATAGAAGGTATGGTGGAAGGTGTGTAATTACTGGGCGGATGATTAATTGGTGTTTGGATGATGAGTTGTGGATACATCCAGGTTTTCTGGCAGCCGCCTGCCATATCGATGGCACCGGTAATGAAGGCAATAATGAGGGAAGGTTTAGGAGGATGTGGAATGGGAGGAACAATAGGAACATCTGTGCCTCTCTACAGTTAGAGTATAATTGAGACCATATTTCATTTTCCTCTTTGAAAGCTAGCCCTACTATACTCGCTCTCTGAGAGATGAGACATATTTATTTGCCGCTGTAACACATTCGCCAGCTCAGGCGACTCAGGTGGTCTACCTTTGAGGAGAATGTAGGGTAGCTGCCGCCGTGACGACGGTCTCTATCTCGATCAGCACTCCTTCCACGTCTCGGCCCGGCCACGCCATCCCTTTGTCTCACCGCTTGCTGTGAACACGCCATTAAGCCAGCCAGAGTTTGACAAGAAAAATGAAGTGTGCTATTTCCTGTGGCCTCGAGTGTCTTCCTGAATAATGAGCGCATCGCCTGGACCCCCCTCCCACTCCCTGCCATTGGTTTTAGTCTCCCCCTCCAAGTTCCAGTCTGCTGAGAGAGTGAAGGGGTCTTTAGGTTGGCGCTTGTCTCGGAGAAGAAGAAGAAAAAAAAAAAAAAAGCGGTCATGCAAGACCTGTCAAACTAAATCTGGAAACCCCAGAAAAAGAAAGAGGATTAGATGAATGAAGTGGATTTTATTGATGAAATCCTCATCCCATGTCACGGTATTAGAGAATGCAGAATAGGGCCTACTGTATCTGAAGAGAAATCCATTATGATGGAGCATCATGAGATGGTGCAAACAGCTGCAAATGTGTGAGCCAAATTAACTGGCACTGTTTCCCCACATCTCATATATTTCCGTGCTTTTTTAAACACGTCAAATGGCTCAGCGGCACCACTGGATCATAGCAAAACGCTGCCTCATGCAGCAAACCGCTGAGAAGAAAGGGGAAGCTCCAGTGCTATTTCCTCGCCCGGCCTTATTTCTCCCAATTACCAGCGTGTGAGAAAACAGTCTGACACGACTGACCTCCTCTCGGAGAGCTGTGGTCATGACTGGAAGGCTCTCCCTGCTTATTATGACAGAATAGTTATGGTAATGGAAGGAAAGTCTGCACCGTGGCGATAGCACTGCAGGAACGGATAGCCTATTATCCACCACTGTGTGCTGGTAGTAATGGTGAGAGAGAGGGCATCCTATCTGTTATGGTGATGATGCATTTTAAATGGGTAGTGCCTATTATATATCAGTGGATGATAACGGTAGGAGAGAGCATCCTCTGGGTTATGGTCATGATGCCAAGGAAATGGTGAAAAGGTCCGCGCAGAATACACAGAGTGCGCTGTCGTGGTTTTATGGTGATGGATTGAACGAAGGGAGTGGCGGGGTTTTTCTCTCTCGGTTGTAATTACGGCGGGCCGGCCCATGTGTTCAAAGAGCGTGAATATCCAGGGAAGGGAAGACAATATATGTGTGTGTGCTGCCACGTGCACACGACAAACAAGAGCCACGCAGTAGAAAGAGAGCCTTAGTTAGCTGTCTGCTTGGCGCTTCGCCGCCCCTGTGATGTATGTTTATGGCCCATCATCTCTAGCCAATTACCCTGCCTCAGTGTGAGAGCGCCGCACCTTCCCCATCACAGCCGTCAGTGTCTGAGCGCGGAGAGAGACGGTGACAGTTAACGTTCCTGGACATCCCTGGCAGTGTGCTGTTTTCCTAGGGGGCTCTGGAGATTCATCTTCAAAAGTAAGCCACGGGGTAGCAGAGTCTGCCGAGTCTACAGCTGCTGTGGGAATTGGAGGCTTGTTGACTGTGTGTCTCTGTGGGTGCGTGTGAATGCAGTGTGGGTGCTAGAAGTTAGCACAGTATGTGTGCAAACTTTAAGAATCTCAGTTTCCCACGCACGCTCCTGTGAGCTGCGTGGATCGCTCACAGTTCGATACATTGACGCATGCACATGGTAAATGATGTGTGATCATCACGTTACACTGAAAAGCCTCCCAGCTGGGAAATGACCTCGGCATGTCTGTTCTCTTTGTTTCCCAGATACAGCCGAGGCAGACGTGTTCATGTTCCCCGTTCAGGTCAACCTGCAGACTCTCTCCCACAAACACATCTGACTTTTACAAGGTAATCTTCATCTCTCTCTTTTTGCATCAGAAAATTGTGTTTTGTGCTGAATTATACTTCTGTGTTCGGCTCTCAGTGGTGTCTCAGATTGCTTTTCCATAAAACGTTCTCCTGCAGAGAGAAGTCACATTAGAAAAGGTAAACCAAATCAAAGTCGCAGCGCAACAGCCACGAAGCCTAATTTGCTTTTTGCAGGGAGTTGTTTTTAACCCCGTTGACACCGATGAGGAGCGTGACTTCATCTCAGGCAGTCCTTAAACTTCACATTTGGATGATTTCTCTGTGAAACTGAGAATGCAGAGTGGCAAGACAAGGGTTTATATTTTGATTTTTTTTTTTCTTTCTTTCTGGCTCCATATTCACACACTGTGACAGATTGAAACTGCAAAGCTGTGTTTGTGTTGGCTAGATGAAGGAACGTTCCTGCCCAGAGGGTTTATCAGGGAGAGAAAATATTGACCGCCAACAGTTGCACTTTGGTGGTGTTATTGCTTTTCACACTTGTGTGATACAGACAGCAGTCGCCAAGCACAACAATTGTAAACCCGCAGCCATATTGACAGCCGCATTGCTCTTCTGTGCAGGGCAGCATATCCAGCTTATGCTGTTTACTTTTTAGCTTATTTCACCAAAGTGCTTTTCGCAGACAAATAATATAAAAGTGCTGCAACAAGGTGAGAAGGAAAGAAAATACTTAACTGGAGGTGAGACACCAGACCAAGAGGGGCCTCTAAATATCCTTCTAAATTAAGACTACAAAACACAGTGACAAAACAGCAGCAGAATGTGTGTGTGCAAGTGTGTGTGGGTTGTGTGTGTCTGGCTCTCTTTCAATATGCTGTAGCATTTTACTTGCTCAGCCAGCTTCTCTGATTATTGGTTTAGCTCACAGGTGAAGTCAATTCATCATCTCAGTATTAGAGGGTGAAGCTCTGAGGTATCGGCTATCGCTGCAGCTGCATACACGGCCCTCTGTTAGTGCAATTATAAACTCACTGGTATCACATCTCAATGTTTATTCATTGGTTAAAGCTGAAGAGACAGAAAATGACACTTTCACCAGTCACTCTGGAGGCAACTAGATTATTATTGTATGTTATGAATGTGGTGATAGGATTAGATTTTGTTACTGTTTTACAAAATTCCCTTTTCCACTGGACAAAAAAGTCACTAACAACTGACACCCTGCTTTTGTCTTCAATGGGAAAGTTTCCAGTCATCATTTATTCCCGGTAAAAATGACTCTGCAGTGGCCACAGGTATTTATTAGGGGGGGGGGGGGATCGACACAACATAGTATCACGATATTTTGCGTGGAGATATTGTATCGATACACGCCAAGTATCAATTTTTTATTGTATACATTTGATTTTGCAAATACACATTTTAACACAACTTTTCATACTAGAATAATAAATCAGTTGCTTTTTCGGTCCACTAGATGGTGCTGATGTTTATTTTCCTGGTGAGGTCAGCAGAGGTCTCATGCTGCATTCGTTTTGTACTCGGAGGTCGGAAGCGGGAATGATGTCACCTCCGAGTTGACAACAGTTTTTGCATTCTAGTTGACAACGGTGGACAAGTTGGAAAAAAACATGGACGCCCGCAAGAAAGCCTTTGTTGCCCTTGCACTTTCGGAGTAGAGACAGCTTCAAAACCATCATGCACTCCAACTGATGAACGCCGCAGATGAGGCTGACCTAATGTAAAACAAATAAGATAAAATTGCCATAAACAGTACTTTAGCAGAGTGTTTACTCACTATGTATGTGACTGGCAGCCATCTTGAATTCGTAAGTCGGGGTTGATGCGGTTGCTCCAAGTTTCCGAGTTGGAAATCCGATCTCAGGGTGCGTTCGAGTTTAAACTTCCGACTGGGAACTGGGAATTTCCAACCTCTGAGTACAAAACGAACGCACCATCAGTCAGTGACATTTGGCAGGAAGTTCATCAAAACAAAGATGGAGGCACCGGAGAAAGAAATCAGAAATGTGCCGTCGAGGTTTAAATCAAGTGTGTTTTTAACACAGAAGGAAAGGAGGACTTGGATATGACACATGAGATTTACAAGCAGTGTCATATGAGAGTAAAATACTCTGGGAATACTACAAACATGAGGGCTCACTTCACACACCACCATCCAGAGATAGTGTTAGCCGCTGACGGCCATGCTGATGCTAAACCTGCTACGGCGAAAAATCAACCAACACTGGACACACTTAGCTCGACACAACTACCATCCAGCTCTAAGAGAGCTCAGAAAATAACAGTCCATCACCTACTTCCTGTGCAAAGATCTGCGTCCATACAGCGCTGTTGAAAACCAAGGCTTTTGTTACATGCTAAAAACACGTGAACCCATTCACACCAGACCAAACAGTGCAGACCTCCTGCAAACTGCAGCACAAGAATGTAACAGACAACACTTCTAACATGGCTGCTACCATTCAGTTAGCGGGATACCTACATGTGAAGTGTTTGGCTCAGGTCTTAATCTGTCCTCTCAGAGGGCGTTAAGTCTGCCCACAGTTCAGACTGCCAGGTGTATGCAGCATTTCTGACAGGTGTTATGACGGTGTTGGTCAGTCTGTCTGCTCTGTGTCACATTTTACTGCAACAAAAATGATTTAAGTCGATGAACAGACTGAAAACTTTAGCTGAAACTGCTGTTGACAGTGTTTTCCTTCAGGGAAATAATTTGCAGTCGGAAAAGAAGGTAATAAATCCCAATATGTTTTAAAGCAGTACTCAATATATCTCAATACATTTCACATATTTAGGTCATATTGTATCATGACCTAAATATTGTGATACTATATCATGGGTTTGGCTCTGATCGGCAGTGATGGAAACATGACACCCAGGTGGACACATTAACTTTCGCCACTTTTACGGCACAGTCATTGGTAACTTCTTCTGCCTCTCTCTGACATCTCACAAATTCTGTCCATCCCGATAGCGCTGAAACATTTCTCCAAGTTAGTCTGCAAAAGAGAGACTGAATAGAGTGTGCCAGGGCTGACGTCAAAACCCGGAAGTTTAGCATCGCGCTGGTTCCCAGAAGAGAAAGTGAATGTGATTTTTGCATTGCGTTTTGGATTATGTCAGAAAATAAGCTCTGTGGCTAACACAAGTTTATGATACTTACAGGTTTTGTTCAGCGAGATAATCTTCACATATGAACACCTTTCATACCGCATTTGAAGCTTAAATGCGATCGCCAGAAGTAAAAAGCTAACGTTAGGCTTTAACGGACTACATGACTACTCCACGGTCGCATGACTCTTGACGTCACCACCACTAAGCTTTCAACTGATTTCAGCCGCTTTATTTTAAAAACATTGTATAATGGGGAAATCGGACTGTTTCAGCTAAATAAGAAGCTGTAATGGCGGACTGCCAGCACTCTCGCCTGTTCGGGGGTGATGAAGTTTAATGTCTTCGACAGGGTTTGTAGTCGTATTGAGCAACTTGTTAGCAACCGCCTTTTTTACGACACGTAAAAGCTTCAAAATTCACAAGTAGGGTATTTACTGACGTGTTTTATGTCGTAGAACAAAACCTGAAACTCGCTTAAGCTTTTGTTAACCACAGACCTTATTTGAGGCATTTTACCAAAATCCCATTCAAAAAACATATTGACTTTTAGACGAGAGAACCGGAAGTGCTAAAAATGCTAACGGAGTTCCGGGTTTACTGGCACACTCTATAGGTAGCAGATAAAAAAAGAAGTACCCACTGTAACATTTTCACTGACCTCCATGCTGCTTTCCACTGTTTACTAACCCTGTTTTCTGGTGCGTTTGTGACGTTGAATGTGGCACACCATATTTCCTGAAAGCTTGCGGACACGGACAAAACGGAGCAGTACCACAGGAGACATTTTTAAAATGGCAGAACAGAACAAATCAGTAATATAGGGAGAAGAATTCTCTGTCCACATGTTGTGATGTGTTTAGTGGCCTTACAGACCACCTCCATATACAACGCTGCCTCTGTTTGGAGCCATTATTACGACCTCCTCCACCATCACCTCCTTTGTTGTTGTGTAAAACTGACTCCTGACACATGGTAGTATGATGGCAGTGATGTTTACAGCGTTTGAAACGTCTGTTTCTGCTCATACAGGGAGAATAAATGAGCGTTCAGTCTGTTTGATTCATTTGTACCAATAACAAAGTTTTAATTTTGTCTCAAATGTTATTTTCTGAATGTATTTTAATTCAATTTAAGGGAGCGATGACACTGTTGGTCCTCATATTGCAATATTCATTTAACTGTAAAGCCCATCCCTGTATGTAATAGACTAGTGGATGTATCATTGTGTTTCTACATTTTGAAAACTAGCTTCTGTGCATTCACCAGTTTTCAACGCCCCCATAAATTCCACACTGATGAAGGAACTCTGCGTTGTAACTTGGCTAAACTACTGTAGCTGTTTTTCTAACCTATAACATTTTTAAGTGGTATACTCCAGTGAATGAGACGTTTGACATTCTGAAACGGCGGGGACTTGAAACAGCTTAAATCAGGGATCGAGGTGATCCTCCACATTCTCATCTGCTGCGACGGCGTGCCAATGTGGGCATACATTAAAGATTCATGCAAACAGCTGTTTCTTCTGCAGGACAGCATGGCTCAGAGTGAGACTGTGTGCTTAGATTTCAAATCAGGGGAGCCTAGAGGAGCCGGGTTTGAAAGAACACGACATACAGTGCAGGCTACTGTACCAGGGCAGGAAATTAACAAATGCCCGTCAAAGGCAGATAGAAACTGAAAACACATCCCTGAAGCTGTGAGTGGGAGTGCAAAACATTTCTATAGCAAAAAAAAAGACTGAGGATCAGCTGAGAGTCACATCTTTAGAATAAATATGGAGAGTTTTAGTAAAAGCTGTTCAGAAACGATTCTTAATATGCAGTGAGTCTGAGTAAACAGGAGTCAAATCAGTAATTTCCACACACGCTGTGACATTTTCCTAAATAAGCATGACTGTTGAATTGTGAAGCACCACCATCACAGAAGGCTTGAAAGAAAGGCGTGCGTTCATTCGAGCTGACATTTGTACCATATTTCAGGAGAGATGCGGTGATAATGTATGCCAGCTCCTGACAGCTGTGCAGCCGCTGAATGCAGAGGCTGAGTTATGTGTGTTAGATATGAGGTACATATTCACAGCGAGCGCGTTGCTGCCGTCATTCTCTCCCCCTCTTCCTGGAAGCCCACATGCACTCTGACTCTCGTGTTTATGCTCACATTTGTTCTGTCTCGTTTTCTCCGTCTCTCGTGTATCCCGATACGCTCTTTCCTCCTTTGCTCCAGCGTCGGGGGAGACTGAGGTATTGTTGCAAAAGAAAGCTTCATTAAATATCTACATCTGTGCTGCACTGAATTGGATTAAACACACAGATTCGGCCGAAATCACATGGTGTTTGTGTCTGCGTGCATTTATTATATTCCCCATGCTCCATAAAAAAGAAACAAAAAAGAATAATCGCCTTCCCCTCAGCCAGAGTCACCAATTCAGTATCTGACCAAATGTCTCCCCTTCTGTTCCTGAGATAAGACACTGAATAATGGCCAGAAAAGTGTTTTATCCAGAACATGATGATGTCACATAAAATATCATTATTTCATTTTTTTTATCCTGTTAGACATTTGTGTGAAGTTTTGTCATAATTAGTGTATGAATTCTTAAGGTTAGGGCCCAAAACATGTTTTGCGAGGTCACAGTGACCTTGACCTGTGACTGAATCAGTTCATTCTTTAATCCAAGTGAACGTTTGTGTCAAATTTTAGGAGACTCCCTTAAGGTCCTCTTGAGATATTACGTTCATGAGAATTAGATTGATAGCTCACAGTGACCTTGACGTATGACCATCAAAATCTAATCAGTTCATCGAGGAACCCCATAAGATGTTTCTGAATTATCTTGTTCACAAGAATAAGACAGATAAGGTCACAGTGACCTTGACCTTTTTTTTCCTGTTAACAGGGTTTCTTTGGTTTTTACTTATCCACTGTGAGGGTCCAAAGGACAGAGGGATGTTGTCTGCTGTAAAGCCCTCTGAGGCGAATTGTGATTTGCAATATTGTGCTTTAGAACTAAAAGTGAAATTGAGTCAGTGACCTTGACCTTTGACACTGAACCAACAAATCAGCAACCACCTAATCAGCTCATACTTACGCTTGTGCCAAATATAGGAAACTCCCTCAATGCCTTCTTGACGTAGTGCATTCACGAGAATGAGTCACTTTCACCTTTGACCACCAAAATCGAATCAGTTCATCGTTGAGTCCAAGTAAACTTTTTTTGCCATATTTTAGGCAACTCCCTCAAGGCTTCCTTAAGGTATCACTGTCACAGAAATGAGAGACAAGGTCACAGTGACCTTGACCTATGACCATCAAAATCTAGTGAGTCCATCCCTAATTACGAGGGAACATTTGCGCCACATTGAAAAACATTCTCTTAAAGTGTTCTTGAGATGTCACGTTCACAAGAGTAAGATGGATGCAAGGTCACTGTGACCTTTGACCACCAGAATCTAATGTTGTTAATTGTTCGTCTGTCCATCCTGAAGGAGGGATCCCTCCTCAGCTGCTCTTGCTGAGGTTTCTACCATATTTTTCCCGTTTAAGTTTTATTTTACTTTTTTGAGGAGTCTGTACTTATCCACTGTGAGGGTCCAAGGGCAGAGGGAAGTTGTATGCTGTAAAGCCTCTGAGGCAAGTTGTGATTTGTGATATTGGGCTTTATAAATAAAATTGAATTTGATCAATAAGTTCTTCCTTGAGTCGAAGTGGACGTTTATGCCAAGTTTGAAGAAATTCCCTCAAAGTGTTGATATATCATGTTCACAAGACGGAGATGGATACACAGACAAACTACCTGAAAACATGACGCCTGCGGTCACGGCTATCTCTGATGCAGAGGCAAGAAAAAGAAGCAGTAAATGATGTGTAAGAGTAACATAATAGCGTTCTCTTCTCCACTGAGACGGGCCATGACCTCCTCACAGGAGCTTTACAGTGACCATTTGAATGGTAATGTGACAGGCTGATTGCCAATTTACAGTCCACAGAAAAGCCCTGCCCCACTAAATCAAAGGACAGCTCTGTAATGACAAACACAAACAAGACGGCGAGCTCCAACCCAAACGCTGTCCGCCATTGTCCCTCCTCCTCAAAATTATGCTCTCAATCACAGCGTCTGAAAATAAAGGAAATGATTGAAAACAGCAGTGGCTAAAACAGAAAAAGACAGTGTTTTCACCTATCAGCACAAAGTCACACCTCTCTTAAAGCCGCCTGCCACGCTGAATAATGCGATGGCGTGCTATTCCTGCTGGATATCGCAGTAATAAGCAGATGATCCCCTTTGGAAATAACAGCTGGTTGTGTTTTTCTAATGGTGAGGCTCCATCACCGCCCGTCACTCCTCGTTCATCAGCAGCTGTTAGCCATGCATCCTATGTAATTGCTCTCACTCTCTGCCATAGCGCGCCATTTTTCACCTGCACTTAGCGCTTGGATAAATGCATCATAATACAAACATTACAGCAGGTGAGCACAATATCTGCACAGCTACTTTGCAAGAAACTTTATCAATTGAGATTATGGTTGGTGGGCTAGAAAACTCAACTGATTCTGTTGAGATTAAGTGTGGCAGCAGAATATATCTTTGTCATACTGAACAGTGGTGTGTATTTATTCTGTGAGGATTTATAAATGATGGTGGTTAATTACATTGTTTTTTTCCCATCATCTGAAATGACGCTACCTTGACAGATCTCTTAGCTTTTGATGTATCTTGCCAAAGCATTGTCTACATTTTTTCTTAAATTCAGTCACAGAACAAGAGGACTTGTTTGAATCCCTTTATGTTTCTAAAGCTTTTCATTTTCTAATTAATTCTGAACTGTACCAGGGGGACGCCTGGCTTACAATACAATATGCTCTGTGGTTTGGCAGCTTTGTCTACGGACCGAATCATGGCAAACAGAGCTGCCTCTAAATCTTAAGATTTGAAGGGGGGAAAAAAAGACTTTTATGAAATATTGCCAGCTGTCAGTCTGACACATTAACCCATAGTGTCTGTTTTTTGGGTTCAGTCACACAGAACCAGAGACTGAGGGTTTTTGTTTGGACTCATCACACACGTTCAACAATCACACAGAGAGAAATCCATCATGGACAGTGTAGAAACAAAGACACAACTGCAGACTGCAGGCTAAAGGTCTTCTCGCACAGTAACAAACACTCCACCTGTCGACCTGCCTGGATCCACAGGGTCTCACTGCACTCCCCCTGTGAACAGACCTAGGTCATGATTATAATTTATATTGGGGGACACATCCCTTCTGATATTTAAATGTGCTTAAAATAGGGATGCACCGAAATGAAAATTTGTGGCCGAAGCCGTATAAAATTAAACACTTGGCTGAATACCGAGTACCAAATACCGAATGCCGTTGTTTAGTTTTTCATTAGTTTTTGCAGATGAACCCCCTCCAGATTAGTGTTGTCACGATACCAAAATTGGGACCCACGGTACGATACNAAATAAAAATCAACCAGCCACCCTCCTCCCCTGACAGTCCCTTCATAAGTAAAGAACAGTTCCTAAAGTGCGGTGAGGTTTGTGGACTGTTACCTGCCACAAAGAGAGAAATGTGAACGGCTTGTTTCTCCTCTTACACATCACATACCTGTGTGCCGCCATGGCACAGCTGTTCAGGTACTTCTGGGCAGTCATGACGCCAAGAAGAGGAAATTATTGGACCTGGAGGCGGGCTTCTCCGTCACCGGTAAGCCACTATCTCGCGCCGCGGAGCACTATGGCCGCCGCATTTGACAGGAATACATTCCTGTCTGTGTTTGTGTCTGTGACCCCCGTTCAACCCACATCCGGCAGGATTCGCCTTTCGTTTCTGCTGCTGGTTGAAATCTGTACTCGCACAGCGTGCTCCTGAATGATTTCTTTTGCTCGCACAAAATTATTTTTAGACGCAAATGCAAGTAAAATGCTCGCACCGTAGAGCTCTGTGGAAAACAAATCATGCTGTTTGATTGCGTCATCAAAACACGCCACTATTATTCCGCCTTGCTTTTAACTTATTCCACCGAATACCGAATGTGTGTTTTTTTGCAATATTCGGCCGAATATATTCGGTTACCGAATATTCAGTGCATCCCTAGCTTAAAATGTCCTCAGATATACTGTTAGGAAATGTAAATGACTAGAATCACCGCCCCGTGGTTGTATGACTCCGCCCACCAGTCCAGCGTCTCTGACAGTCTCCATCCATGTCAGTGAAAACATGGATGCTTCACACATAGAAGATCTATACAATCAGCACAGTTTCAAGATTAGAGTCACCAATTCAGTATCTGACCAAATCTGTCACAGTCAAGCTGACCTTTGACCTTTGATCACATAATTCCAATCAGTTTATTCTTCAGTCAACATTTGTGTCAAATTCTTAGAAATTCCCATAAGGTGTTCTTAAAATATGGCATTCACAAGAATGAGACAGATGCAAGGTCACAGTGACCTCTGACCACCAAAATCCAATCAGTTGATTGTTGAGTCCAAGTGAACATTTGTGCCTAATGCGAAGAAATTCCCCTGAGGCATTCTTGGGATATAACGTTCACAAGCAAAACAAAAAAACTGCCATGCTACAACAAGCAACCACGCACTGCTGCCTGAAATAATCATTAGCAGATGTAAATATGAATAAACCTTAACTTTTACTTACATTACTATTATTAAATGTATTATTATTTCTACTGATTCTGGTATGATGGTGTCAAACACTGTGCTGCCTCTCTATTTCATTACTTTTAAATATATTAAAAAGTGGAAAACTAGAATGTAATTTGGGCGTTCATGTCGAATATCACTGTAGATTGTGACAGTTTTGTAAAGTGTTAGTATGTCATAAAAAAAATCATTAGAAGTCATAGCTAGTATTTCATTAAATTGTCATGGTATAATATGTCATAAACTTGTCATAAAATGTTCCAGTGTGTCATAAAAAATCTCATAAAAAGTCATATTATAGTTTTTCCATTAAAAAAAAGTCTTAGTGTGCACTTTTCCTGTGCCGCCCTCAATCACATGCTGACTCCCTTTCACTCATTCACTCATCGAAACCACTGATTGAAGATTTTTATTTCAAAATGCTCTAAAATGGTTAGTTTAACTGTTGAGTTTCTAAAAATTGGGTCACAGAAGGTTGAAAATGGTCCTCTTCAATGTAAAGCCTCGTTTCCAATCAAGCAGTTCAGTCCGTTACACATTAGAGCATTTATGTTTTCCATCTCCACAGTGAAAGTTGTGGATGGTACCAGCAGAACCGTTTCTTACCGTCCCTATGTTTGGTCCCCCCTCTGTTGGGGGATCTGGTACTAAAAGGTGGAGCTAGAAACCCTGCAGTCTGATTGGTCAGTAGAGGACGGTCACTCTGGTTTTATGTAACCTCCGTTCATACATCAGTAAACTAGAACTATAAAATGAAAGAGAAAAAAATAACTTCATTCACTGGGCCGACTGCCGGCAACTTTTAAGGTGGAACATTTACTTGTAATGTTACTCAATGCATGAGTTGATGACGTGAATCCATCAGCACACCTTAAATTTCACTGTGACAACTTTGACCATTCACTGCTTTAGTGATGATTGGATATTTAAAGCTATACTGCGTAACTTCTGTCGCCTCCCAGCGGATAATGCGTTATTACAACTAATAAGCCGGCGGCACTTCCATGTACACAGAGTAACACTCGCCAGTCGCCACACACCGTACACAGAGTAACACTTGCCTTTGTGGTAGGATCCACTTCTGAACTGTGTCTCGGCCGCTTCTCCGCCATGTTGCTTTTTCTTTCTACCTGCGCTCTACCTCTTGCTATGACACTCTCCGCTCTTCCTCCCCCTCCCTTCTTGTTGTGAGGAAGCATTTCCTGTGCGCCAGCGCGGGAATGTCGCCAGTCGACACGCATACTAAAAATGATATATATTGAAAAATACCGCGAGATGTTAGAGGAGCCAATCGGCTTAATCAGCATTGTGTCATCTCCTCTAGTAGTGGCTTGGGTGAAACGGACATTTACGGACCTGTAGAAGTTACGCACTATAGCTTTAAGCATTTAAAAAATGTAAGTGAATTTTAAATGGTGTATATTCTGTTTTCTCACAGCTTGGTTGTGGTGCACTCAGGCAGCACTGCACTCCTGCACTTGCCTGACTGGACTAAATGCATACTCGCTATTTTTAAATATCCCATGGAGAGAGACTCTCACTGCAGCCTGTTCTGTTTTTTTCTGAAAATGTCGGCATGCAGCCTCGTTCAGTGGACGATAAATGCATCATATCAGTTCAGAAAAGAGCCCAAATGCAGAGCAGTCAGGTGGATTTGGAACAATCAGTGATTAAAAAAACATCCAGAACAGGCAGGACATTGAAAGTCCAAAAGAAAGAAGAACCAAAATCTAAAGTGAAAACCACCTGGGGTAAAACAGTGAACCCAGGGAAGTAATCCAACAGAACATGAGAGACCAGGCAGGAAACGACACCATGAACACGGGGATGAACACAGATGAACTGACGAGGAACAAAAGGGAAACACACAGGAAACTAATCACAAGAACGAGACACAGCTGCAGCAGGTGGACACAGGTAAAAGGAGGGAAATGTGAATTGGCTGACAACAAGGGTGTGGTGGGGAGGGTGGAGCAAACACGACTAATACAGAACAGGTATGATTGAAGGGAAGACTCTGGAACAGGTAGGGACTAACGAGACTGATGGAAGACAGCTGTGACAGAAAACAGTCGGGAAAACACACAAAGGCAGGAATTACAGGTATTTACACTGAATCATTCAACATAACGTTTGCCAACCTTTGTTATCTCTGCCATTACAGATAAGTTAATGAAGCTAAGCTCCAGAAGTTAACGTTAGCTTAACTAGAGCCCTTTGGACAACAGCTAACAATGATGTACGATCACCAAAGTACAAAACTAGAACAAAATAGGCTAATGAACTCCCAGCAAACAAGGTGACATGATGAAAAACACAGCTAGGAGCTAACGTGAGGCTAACTTTAGCTAACGTTAGCTAGAGATGTTAAAGATAACTTTATATTTCTTTCCAGCAAAGTGACAATAACAAACGCACTGTGATTGGCTCATCGCGTTTGAGGGCGGGGCTTAGCCATAGCCAATTGTGTGGGATGCTTGCAGCTAGCTTGTTTTACAAAGTGGAGATGGTGTAATGATGCAGTATGGAAGATGCAACAATGATATCTATGTGTAACTCACGATAGCATTGTTGTGAGTATTTATAATACGGAAGTACGTACTCGCCATATTTAAGTTCCATATTTAACAGATCCACATTTGACAGAGAGCGTCTGATGTGATGTGATGCGGAGCGATAGTCTGATGCTCGCATCAGGTTAGGACACAGCACGTTATTCACTCTCCTTCCAAAAAGACCTTTAAGATCTTACCATCAAGAAATGCTTCCACATTTATACTTCACTTTTTTTTAACTAGAAGAGATCCCACTTTCATATGCTGAGGTTATGTAAGATCATTTTAAGAAATTCATAAGTAAAAGAGAAATAGAAGGAAAAAATATAAAGCAAGTGGGCACAACAACAAAAAAATCACTCTGCATCACTAAATAACATAAAAATGTAACAATATCTGGAGTGTGAGAACATTAAAAGGTGGATTTTTCTCACAGAACTTGGAGGCACACATCAGAGATGTGTAAAGCTTCCCCCTGGATGGTTGATATGGCACTATCTTTGGCTTACACCCACATAGTATTTTTCTGCAAGCTGGAAACCCACTCAGCATTCTATATTCCTCTCATTTTGGTGTGAGAGGAGACTCGAGGCGCCGACCCCACGGGATGTCCTTCCCATCGATGCCGGTGGACTTACAGTAACATTTTGCCCCAGTGTCAGGGAAGAGGAGAGGAGAAGCAGAGCGAAAGAGAGAAGACTATGAGCTTAATGTAGATCTGTCATCAGCTGGCTGCAGATCAAAAGAGCAGCATTGGCAGGCGGAGCACAGAATCCACCAGAGCCTCCTCTCTATGCCAAGCTCCAGCTTCTCTGAGGTAGACGAGCACAGAGGGGCCTGGCTCCAGGCGAGGAGAGCGTCTATCTGCTTTCTATGTGTATGCGTGTGTGTGTGTGTGTGTTTTTGGGGGCGGAGAGGTGTGGGCACATGCACAATGTCTCAAGGCAAGGATCTGGCACTTTGAAAATGTCACCAGAATCCCAGAAACAAAAAAAGAAGAAGAGAATGGAGAAAGTGTGATGAACAGACGCGTATGCTCTGGGAGGTGTGGGATTTAGAGACGATGGAAGGCAGTGTCGTTCTCTCAGAGTGGGAGACTGGGAGGAATAAAGACGATGGCACAGAGACAGAGAGAAGCAGGCTTTCTTGACTGTACACCTCTGCAGCATCAGTGTACAACTGTTAAGTGAGTCCAAGGACATTCTAAATTGCAGCCTTCAGAGGTTTGTAAGTGCTTTCTTTCTTTCCACTTCTGATGTTAGCGTGATGGTTGAATATGTTGATTCACTGTGAAACTTTAGGCAAAAAATACGTCTCATTTTAACGTCAGACAAACAGCACAGTTATGTTTTGTGTCTACATGTACTACTGTACTTCATTATCAGGCTGAATATTAAATAAATGATCATGTGTTCGAGGCCATGACTCAAAAATACAATAAAATGCTGATGAGAGGCTTTGCAGTCTGCCCATGATGCTGCCTGTCTCTTATGGAAAACCTTATGACACACGTTGGTGACACATCTTCATGAATAATGTTCTGCAGTTCCTCTAATGTCCACTTGAGGCTGGCTCCAAGAGTGAGTCAGTCCTCACAGACCTCCAGGTTAAATGTTTAACATGTTTACAGCCTGGTACAAAACAGTTCTGGTCTCTATTGCTAATTTCAACATTCATGACAACTGTACAGGGGCTGAATTTATATAAAACTCGCAGGTTTACATTTTTTTAAAGTTTAAAACACATAATTAAGTGCATGGCTGCTCCAAGTGTGACAGGCTGAGAGGCGCCACCCTCCAAACCCTCGCTCCTCCAAATAAAAGAAATAAAAAAGGTGATGGCTGAACTGGAGAGTTCAAAACAGAAGTCCACAAACCAATGGGTGACATCTTGGTGGCTCTGTCCGTTATTTAAACAGCTAATAGCCGGATAGAAAAAAGGGGTCTTGTTGCCTGGAAATTTGATAGCATGCTCACAGCAAAGCAAATTCCTGAAATTCAGTTACGGCTTTTGGTTTTGTTTTGCCCCCCCAAGATTTTCAGCGACCCAATCTGGTCACCACACTAGAATATAAATGGGGCACCACCGTGCAGAACATAGTTTCTGTGGCAAATTACTTGTATGGAAATGTAATTTCTAGAAGAAACAGAGACTGGAGACAAAGATGCCTCTGCCCCTTTTGTTAAACTGGATGATGCATTCACTGCCCCAACTGAATCAATGCAATGTCTCTGTAGCTGCCTCTGATTTGTTGTTTTGCCTCTGTTGGTTGTTTCTGTTTTATTTTGTGTTCTATTGTGTTTGTGTGCTGCTGAACAGGAACCTGCTGAAACGGAGTCAGGCCAGTTTGAACTGTAACACACTTCATGTTACTTTTAATTGCTCCTGTATGATTAAATGAAACGAAGGAGGCTCCTGTCTGATTCACTGCAGACAGCAACACTTAAATCATCTGCCATCTTTTGACGACCTTGACGAGTGTCGGCTGATTTCTTTGTGTCAGTTTCTCAAAAATTTCTGAAACATTTTGTTGACGCTCTTTTTGTATCGCCTTTAAGTAAAATGTAGTTTCTTGTAGTTCGTTTGTGTAATATGCATCAGTAAAATGTGAACTAACGAGCCAGGTTTAAAGCTGTTCTGCTGAAAACACAGATAAAAAGTCTTTGGGTGAATTACAGCAGCAGGCAGCAGAAACTAAAAGCTGAGAACCTCCTCTGACAACAAAGGTGTAAGGAGTACACACTTTATATGTTTATCTCCACGGCCCAAAGACTCTCTAAAGAGGGGGACACTGTGTTAAGAAATCACGGCCTGACCTTGCCAATCTTGTCCAGTCTTAGTGTAGAAGTACAAGAAAACCCGACAGAGTGAAGACGCACAACATCTCTCTTCCGAGGGGTTTTCTTTGTGTTTGTGTTTGCAGGTGTGTGTGTGTGTGTGTTTGTGACTCTGTGTGTTCTATCCGAACTCAATGTCAAACCTATTTCCAAACCACTGATTCAGCTAGTTGTGGAGATATACAGTGGTGCTGCCAATGCTAACCTTTAGAGATTACGGTGACATTAAAAGCTGCATATGGCGAGTGGAGAGACCAGACCACCGCGCGCCTCATCTGATGCAAATGTCCTCTCTCACCTCTATCAGGAAAAGTAATTATGGCAAACCACTGTGACATCTCGGGCTGCGCAGGAGAGGGGAAGAGTCCCTAGTATAGGTCATGGAAATACACCCATCTCTCTGGGTAAGGAGGAGACAATTATCTTTTCGTGCGGCGAGGCAGCGTTAAGGGAGGAGCCCTCCACCCTGTAACCCCCCCCCTCCCCGCTCCTCAAAGTGAAGTGTCTTTTGTACCAGCAGCCTTGAGGGACACAGTCAAGAAATCGACACTGCTGTTAGCATGCTTGGG
The DNA here is from genome assembly GCF_006386435.1 of Epinephelus moara. NCBI lineage: Eukaryota > Metazoa > Chordata > Actinopteri > Perciformes > Serranidae > Epinephelus > Epinephelus moara. The sequence continues at coordinate 41,138,635 of NC_065525.1, read as the reverse complement.
GCTAAAGAGATGTATCAGTAGGGCGCCGCTGTCTCTCTGGACGACTGGGGCTTCATTAATATGTTGGCAAACATGTGTTTGGTCCTGATTTTTTAATGTATTTTTCCAGTCGCTGCATAGATATGAAAATTACATGCATACTGGCAGTGTCTCTGCGACAGCAGTCATGGGATGTCAGTTGATTAAGTATTTGGATTTAACAAACCCATATGTTAATGGACAGTCAAATGATTTTTTTTTTTAAACTGCAATTAAATCACTTTTTTTTTTACTGTAGGTTTAAAATGACATTATTTTGCATTTCAAAATAGATTTGAAGTCCATATTAACGAAGCAGTTCGTGACAGAGTGTCTTGAAAGGAAACCACATTGTCACTATTCAGGAGTTCCAGTTTAGCTGCTGTCTGATTCAAACAGGTCCTGTATGTGTCAAACTATTGGTCCTGATGACAGTAAGACACATGACTGGTCACAACATGTAAAACTGAGGACGTTCTTTTAATATGTAGTTTACTCGTGTGTCTGCGTCGCTCTGCAGTTACACCTCCAAAATGTTGCTCAAAGATGGAGTTTCTGTAAAGTGCTGTCTGACTGATTCAAAACACACACTGAAACTGTCTTAAGCCATGTTTAAACACAAGTTCACAAACCTACATATACAACTTGCTAACATTATTAGCACAAGCCTATGGCATTTTACATTGTATAAATTAGCCTAGTGGCTAGTGGAGTTTTCTTCTACTCATTAAGCCAGGATAAATCACACACAGGAGTCAAAATGCAGGTGTGCAGTCAGTTTTCACCCATTTAGCAGCGTTATAGTTACCTTCTTTGATTTAATTTTATCCACAGGTCTGAGGTGATTCACACGTGGCTTTAGTGATGCGGTTGCCTGCTGAAAAAAGTCTGATTAGCTGCACCTGCATGCTCAGCTCATAGGTGGGAGCTCAAACTCAAAGTGGCAGCACGCATTTAATTCAGTTTCTTAAAAACACTTTATGTGCAGATCTTAATTGCATGTCAATGAATGCATTAACGCTGACAGCCCTAATAATAATTTATATAATAATACTAAAGCTGATTGGCTTTGCTGGGTTTTTTTCAGTTTGCATGGGTTCTACTTTCCACTGTTACAATTTCTCTCATCGTTTTTCCTCATGATAAAACTAGAAAACTGAGAGCATTTGCTTTTGATTAGGAAGGATTCAAACAAACATTTGTGAAAGAGCCTGTCACGCCTCCTAAAGAGCATCAGATATTCTTAAAAAAAAAAACCTGATCTCAGAGAGATAACCCATTTGCTACATTAAGTACCAAAGCGCATTGTGCTTCTCACAATCTACTTGTATGTTTAAGCTGTGTGACTTAGATAAAATCCCAGCCTGCTCTGGAAGCAACCATAATCCTGGTGAAAGTGTTCTCCTATTTTTTTCCGTCCTCATGTCATGTTTGTGTTGTTGATGTGTTTTTGTTTGAATGCTTTGCAGAGCGGAGGGGTCCTGCAGCCCCACAGCTGACCCTGCTGTTCAGAGTCAGTGGGCTGCGGTGGCCCAGAGCGGCTTACGCTAACCTCTAACCCCCTGGCAGTCACTGCTGGCTTAGCTCTGCTGAACAAGTCAGCTGGGCTTTGTGCCCGAAAGAGTCGACCTGCACAAGTGTCATCTGGCCCTGTAGTGAGATCTCCTGCACCTCAGGGTGAACCCCAGCACATTATCCAACGCACTCCTGAGACAAGAGGGCATGGCACTCGCTCAGGCTGTCCCCTGCTCAGAGACCTTTTAGCAGCAGCTACATTTACATTTGTTTAAATGTCACTTTCTTTGGCTTTGAATTAATTTGCCTCTTATAGACACCAAGTACATGATGCAGGGATTCAGCCGCAGCACGTCTTCTGCTGCCGTAAATATAAACAGACACACCAAAATATTTTGGCCAGTTTGCTGTGTTAGCTGTGGATTACAGCTTTACTGCAATTAAAATAATCTGACTAACACCCTGATTCACCAAGATTGACCTAATCTGACTAAATTCTGCTTAGTCTGACTGAGCTGCAGGAGCAAAGAGCATTCGTCTGAGAGTCAGACGCCTGCAGAGCTGCACAACACTGTTAAAACCTGTGTTGTAATGTAACAACGTGATAATACTTTTTTTACAGTATTTAAGTCATTTTTGGAAGAATCTGTACTTTACTCAAGCTTTTATTTTTCTGTCAACTTTCACTTTTATTCCACCACATTTCCTCTAAGCATCGTAGTTACTGACTGCAAATTGGAGAAGGAAGGGATGGACAGACGGACAAATGAAGGGATGGGAGAGAAGGACATACTGGATTCTGTTCTTTAAATCCTTTAATTAATCGAATATTTATCACCATCACAATTTTAGCTTCTGGTCTTTGTGCATGGGGCATCTGCTCTAATAAGTGAGCTAGCTGGCCACTTACTATCCACTTTTTTTCCCCGCCTAATTTTAGTGATCATCAAGTCTCTTCTGTAGTGGAATTAACATCATATCATACATGCATACTCTTATCGTGACGGCCCACCAGCAGATGGACACATGAAATACAAAACTTTTTAATGTCAGTTCATTGTGCAAAATAAGAAAAAGCACATTGGCCGATTCTGATACTGATAACGTACTGATATTATCCTGCATCCCGAACAAAAACGCCCAAATCCACTGGAGTGAGGCTTTAAATTTTAGCAGAAATGTTTTGTACAAGTTGGTTATGGAAAAGGAAACAGCTGAACTTCCAGTTGTGTCGTCAAAGTTTTGCCACAGTCAGAATAATATGGATTTATTAGTGTGGATTTCAGTGAATACATGATGGACTAAATATTGTACACCCACTTTATCAGTGTCACAAGAGTAATGAGTTTTCTCATATTCATGTTGTCAGTTGTAAACAAAAAACTTGCCATATTAATTTTGGGTGTGTGGGCGGGGTGGAGGGGGCGATCAGCTGGTCTGTGCAATTAGTTGTTGCACTGAGGGGGGAAAAGAATCACATTCATTATGTGAAAATATGGCCACCGCGAAGGAGCCTCTTGAATTGTAATGAAGGAGGCCCCTTGATAACCATGAATTCACCAATTAAGGTTCTCATATAACATTCAAATTATGTGCATTTTAACGACCAGTTTTGCCACAGAAACAGCCGCATTTTCCTTTGGTTTCAAGGAGATTCCCTGCTTGCAAATGTAGGAGTAATTAAGATAATTAAAGCTTTTGATGTTCCACATATAATCCAATGTGCAGCAATAGAGGGAAAATGCAAAAAAAGTTGTAATGAATTTCAAGGCTTTGTCCTCCCCTGTTCCCTCCCATTACAACAGCTCTCATTGTCTCAGATTCCATTTTCCTTCAGTGAAACTCTTCTTACACCAGTTGGGGAGAAATTGGCTGCTTCACTTTGCAGAATTAATGACTTTGTCTCCTTGGCATGTCAACTTTGTCGGAAGAAACTCAGCAACAGTAAAGTTTTTTTCTTTGAAACTTTCTGTGTCGGTTTTGCTGAGCACACATGCACTTTTCCAGCCCTCCTGACATATGGTAAACACATCTATTACTGAGAGCTGTCTGACTCCACTATTTTGGCCACTGACAGGCGGGAAAAAAAGTGGAAAGCTCAGTCATGAAAAAAAATGCATTGTGTCTATACATGCAGAGAGCTGCAAACCACAGGTTTCACCGTGTGTGCTTTTAACTCTGAAATTTTGTCCCTGAAATGTCCTTATTTCCATTCCCACAAAAGACTTTGAGACATGACAGCTATTTTAAAGCAAGAAGTAATATCTTCTTGAGATCAACTGAATGCATGTGCTTGCATTATGTATGATGTATGTGTGAGAAAGAAAAAGTAAGACAGCGGAAAGAGGCGGGAGAGCTCCCTGGCTGAGCTTTTATCATCCTTAAATGTACCAAAATGAGTCTTGGGGAAAAGGAAGCCGTGTGGCTTTTGAAGAATTAATAAGCCTGTCTCATTTGGATGTGTCGAGCGTCTCGGACAGCCTGTGAAAGCCCCAGTTCCACACTTTCCTGACAGTGCCTTTGATGATCACTGATAACGTACAGCGACTCCCAGGGAGCGAGGCATCCAACAATGAGGGTAGAGTCAGTGGAGACCGGCTTCACTGATCCTGACTGAGCTTTATTATCTGGCCTCTCTCCAGCAAAGCAGTGCATTAGGTATTCCTGAGACAAAGCATGTGGGACAGAGTGTGTGCCCATTGTTCTGTTCGTCTTGTCGAGGAAATCTCATCCTTTTGACAAAGGTTACTGGTTTACCCGCCTGCCGGGTGCAGACAGTCTCGTCTTTGCCGGGTCAGTCTGAAATTTTCTACGGTGTGTTTTAAGTAGGGCTGTCTGCTTTAACCCATTAATCACAATGAGATTAAGGTCTGCACATAACAGGTTGTTTTTTTTAAAATTGCATTAAACACATCTTCGATGCACCCTTAGTTGTAGTCGAGCTGCAGCAGCCACTTCCTGCTCTCTGCTGCTGCAGTGATGGAAAATAAGACACCACTGTTTTTTTGAATGTCTCCTTTCACTTTAAAAAACTCTCAGTAGGTTCAGCTGACAACCCAAAAGCATCTGCACCTTGTGGCAAACAGAATTAAAACTTCACCCAAGTATTTGAGTTTGAGTTCCCACCTACAGGCTGAGCACACAGGTGCAACTAATCAGCCTGACGTCAGCAGGCAGCCATGTCCCTAAAGCACTATTTTCACCACAGACCCGTGGATGAAACTAAATCAAAGAAGTTAACGACAGCGCTGCTAAATGGATGGAAACTGACTGTAGACCTGCATTTTGAGTCCTGTGTGTGATTTATCCTGGCTTCATGTGAGTAAAGAAAAACACCGCTAGCTGCTAGGCTAAGTTATACAATGTAAAATATCATAGGCTTGTGCCAAAAACATTAGCATGTTGTATTTGTGTGGAAAACATGTCTGTTGTAAGACAATTAATTTGTCAGTGAACCTTGTGAGTTATAATGGAGCTGAATTTTGTACCGTTACCTTTGTTAAATTTTGTTGCTCTTGGAGAAAAAGTCTGCTAGCTGCAAGGCTAATTTATACAATGTAAAATGCCATAGGCTTGTGCTAATAACATTAGCATGTTGTATTTGTGGGAAAAGGTGTCCAGATAAAGACAAGTGTTTGTCTATGAATCTTGTGAGCTATAGAAAGTGAACTTGTGTTTGAAATTGTCTCTCTTAAGCCATGTTCAATGTGTGTTCAATGTGTGTTTTTGAATCATCTCAACTTCACAGCTCTTCACAGAAACCCCACTGTCTACCAGTGTTTTGGAGATGTAACTGCAGAGTGACACAGACACACGAGTATATTATGTATAAAGTAGATGTCCTCAACAGCAGCAGTGTAAGGAAATTATGACGAGCCCTGTGCACGCTATTTTGCATGTATTGTTTCAACACAAACAGAGACTTGACGTTGGACAACATTTACATACATACATATCATCACTGCATATCTGACAAAAAAAATCAAAGAAAGTAAGAAATTATCATTTAATTGTATAGTGTTTATACTTCATTTATAGATTTTATAGCTCATAAGAAAATGCATATAATTTTGTTTTAGATAGCTACTGACTATTTAAAAAAACGCGATGAGTTCGCCTTTTTGAGGACATATATAATGAATGGCATTGTTTTCAAATTAATGTAACACCCATCCCATGTAGCTATATAATCTGCTAGGTGTAGTAGTACTCTGGGCGGGGCCTGGGTACGGTTTAGAATTTGGTGGCGCTACTACCTGTACTTTTACAAACTTGATTACCTGATCTGTAGTAAGGAAATGAGTGGCTGTGCCTCCAATAAGATTTAAGAAAAATCGGAAAAGATATAGGCCTCCTATTCTGCCTCTTTTCCACAGCACGGTACCTTGCAGCTTACACTAACAACACATATTACAACTCTATTTTAATCCTTTTTAACCATCCATAGGTCATTTTTAACCATATTTATACATTTTTAACATTTTAGAAAACTATTTATATCCTGATGTCCAGATGAATTCTAGCCAGGGCTACATTAATGATATGTATTTTTTTTTTAAATCACTCCTCTTTGAACACAGGTATATTTCCAAGGTGGCAATTTGGATCATTTGCACTAGGGTTGGGAACGATTAACCGATACGACCGGATATCCAGTTTGACAAGTGAGAGATACGGCTACGTCGGTAGCAGCCTCCTCAATCGATACGAATCAGCCATGAATCCTTAGATGAATCGATTGTAGAGTCATGGATTCGGGTATCGCGAGA
>NC_065525.1:41027950-41131728 GCF_006386435.1 Epinephelus moara | reverse complement strand
TTCATTCAGCAAGACTTTTTTTGGTCCATGTCTAAAAATAAATACATTTGACATGTGATTTTGTTGTTGTTTGACTTTTTATTTTATTTTTGCCAGTGCCATACAGCAACAATGCTTGGGGATGTGGTCTTTTACAAATTTGAAAATACTGTAAGAATGTCACTTTTATAGAATTGGCTTCTTTATTTTATAATGTATGATTAATGTCTACGTCAACAAATGTTAACCATAGAATCGTATCCAATCGTTCTGTATTAAAAATATATCGTTTTTGAATCGTATCGTAACCCGTGTATCTAGATACGTATCGAATCGTCTATCACAGAGAGATTCCCAACCCTAATTTGCACGGGCCCGCTTTCTCTACGGGCTCCTTCACTCTGGGGGCTCCAGTACAATTGCACTGCCTGCGCTGTCAATATATTTACGCCCCTGGTCCTAACGTTGACATGTTGTGACCAGTCATAAGTCTTATCGTCGGGGGAACAATAGTTTTACAAACACAGGAACCTGTATGAATCAGAGAAAGTGACAATGCTGTCACAATAACCAGATCATTGGACATCAGTGAGTCATCAAAATTTATATCAGAGTAACTGCACTGTCTTAATGTGGAACAGTGTAATTCTTTCTAAAAAACAAATACTGTATTCGACAGACTCAGCACTTTGAAGTGGTTCATGGTGTCAGAACACACTGTGTAGACTGTAGTCAAGATCATGAAGTCAGTTTCTTTGCATTCATTTGACTCCCATTCCAGACACTCTGGAAAGAATTGCTTCACCTTGTTAATATGGCACTTAAAACTGTTTTGAATGCAAAATAATGGAATTTAAGTTGCAATAAAAAAAAAATAACTATTGAAATTCAGCGATTAATTGCAGTTTGAAAATTAATTCTTTGACAGTCCTAGTTCTAAGTGACATTTTCCAGAATGATTTGAGCTTTACAAATGTCTCTTTGCCTTGAAGCTGCTCTACAAACCACAAAATTAAAGGATGTGTTATTATTAATAACTGGTTGTTTTTTCCTGTATACAGGATGTTTTGCTCCTATTTTGTTCCAAATCATAAATCACATCCATTTTCAGATTCCCTTCCTGTCTTGTCTTGTCTTTTTTAAGTCACATGAGGAAGTTGGAGTGATTAGTGCGATTGTGATAAAAGCTACCATCCAGAAAATTTGATGAAACCTGGTGAGACAGAGGCCCAGAAATGGGCTTTAGCAAACAAAATAACCGAGCAGAGGTGATACTGAAGCTGGTGCGTAACTAGCAGCCAGTGCCAGGCAATTTTCTACTCGGCTACTCATAACCTACAGGAAATGACAAAAAAGCATTGGCTGCCTTTGTTGAGGACAATTTTGTGATTATGGGGTTGATAGCTACATTCCGTCGTTTGATAGCAGGCACATCTGGCCTTTTTAGGGCTACTTTGGCCAGCTCTTTTTTGCACCAATATCACTCCGATAAGGGGCCCCACATCCTTTCATCCTATAAATATGGTGCACCAATTACTGATTCCTGTATTTGGGGAGGAAAATGGTGCCCAGCAGAAAAGGTGCATTATTTAGAGTTGTTTAAAGTCAGGACTGAGTGAGGTTTTTGAGGTTAGGCTAATGTGTTTATCTCTATTTACATCTAGCTATTTCATTTACTGCACCTATCTGTCCATCTATCTTGTCATACTGTATGACTGAATATTTCTGTTCACACAACAGTAAGTTCTGATCAAGCAATCTGATTGAACTAGAGGCTTTCCATGAGTGCTGATATAGAGCATAACATCACTGGAACTTTTTAACTATGCATGGATCAGTAAACCTATACTGTTAATAGCTAATAGAGGAAAAACCACCTATGGGGAGCCATCCACACCGAGAGGCGCCACAGCCGACGGCCACAGGGAGCGCCGCCACAGAGACCACCCCAACCCAGATAGGCCAAGGTAGACTCCACACATGGTGCAGAGCCCCCCAGTCCTCCAGGCCCGAGGGATCTCCTGGACGACGTCCCCACGGGCAGACCGGACACACCTCCCAGTGTGGAGGCCTCCCATGAGGAAACACTGGAGCTAAAAATTAAAAGACTAAAAGACAATAGGATAAAAACAAGAATAATTAGAATAAATATTTAGAAAATTTGAAGATTTCAAATTTTTAAAAAATAAAGAGTTAAAATTTTTAAAATAATAAAATGCATAAGGATTTAAAAGTAGATAACTAAGAACATTAGACATTAAAACATAAATAACAATAAATAAAATGTAATAAAAGAAGAGTAGAAGAAATCAGTTAAAAGCCAAATTAAAAAGGTGAGTCTTGAGCCTCCTTTTAAAAACATCAACAGTCTCTGCAGCCCTGATGCTCTCTGCCAGGCTATTCCATAAGTGTGGGCCATAATGGCTGAATGCAGCCTCCCCTGTCATCACTTCATTATTTTATCCTATTAGACATTTGGGTGAATTTTTGTCATGAATTCTTGAGTTATGGCCAAAAACATGCTTTGTGAGGTCACACTGACCTTTGACCACCAAATCTAAATCAGTTCATCGTTGAGTTCAAGTGAAGGTTTGTGCCAAATTTGAAAAAAATCCCTCAGGGCGTTCTTGCAACACTCCGACCTCGTCACATATCAACGTTTGGTCATGAACTTTCCATGTCAAGATATGACGTGCAAGGTACCCTGGGTGTGTTGGTTGTTGTCTTTACAATCTTACAGGAAGTGAACACCGGCCTCCTGGGTGAAAGTCAGTGGTTGTTCGACCCATCTACCACCCCTCCCAGCCATCCAACTCAGACTTTAGCCCCCTTAGTTTATGTTGGTGTCCTGCTGCGTTTCCTCTTGATGACGCCAGGCGCCGTTAAACAATAACAGCAACCGGCTGCGTATCATGCCGACATCAAAGGATGGCTTTTTTCATTGGTGTCTGAAGTCACTGACCAAGTGCCGGTATTCAAAGACTTCAGAGTGAGACCTGGGGTCCGTGTACTTCGCGGCCATTCGTTTTTTGTTTCGAAATAACAAATTGAAACACGGAAAAAACCAACCATTATCTGTTTTTTGTTTTGAAATGACCAAACGAAAAAGGAAAAAAAGATCCGTTTTTTATTTGATAATAAAGAAAAGAAAAACGGAAAACGAATCGTTATCCATTATCCGTTATCTGATTTAATTTGGGAATTTAAAAAAATACCCTGTGGGAAACTCCTTTCTCTATTTTTCACCACGAGATATCAACACAGAACATTCCATTTCTTCTATTTTCCGCAATAAAACCTGCATATATTTATCCAAAGACATGTTGCCGCCTGGGCCCAGTGCCGCCTGATGCTCTCTGTTGACACACATCTCTTGACGGGTCGTCCGTGGAGCAGATAAGAGCTATGAAATGTACATACAGAGCATGTACATTTCCTATAACTACTAGAATATTGCTTTATCTGACATGTTATACTAATAAATAACTTTTCTAACTAATCTAGGTCACTCTACATGGACAGCAACTAACGGCATACCACATTACACGTTACATGTCCGCAAAAAATGATATGCAATACGTGAATTAATAAAAAGTTTTATTACCATGGACCAAACGTTCCTTTTCGTCCGCCAGTTTTCTGTGAAAGTGACGTCAGACATGAGCGGGCGTTCATGTGTATTTTCCCAAAAGTCATTTTTCCAATTATTCCGACACCACATGAATGAAACTTACTGGTCACAGAGAAGAAACGAACAAAAAATAGAGAAAGGAGTTTCCCACAGGTTTTTTTTTTTTTAAATTCCCAAATGAAATCGGATACTGGATAACGATTCGTTTTCCGTTTTTCTTTTCTTTATTATCAAATAAAAAGTTTTCCGTTTTTCTTTTCTTTATTATCAAATAAAAAGTGGGAGACGGATCATTTTTTTCCTTTTCATTTGGTCATTTCAAAACAAAAAACGGATAATGGTTGGTTTTCCGTGTTTCAATTTGTTATTTCCAAACGAAAAACTAATGGCCGCGAAGTACACGGACTGACCTGGTTGGTTCTTGAGATATTGGACGGACAGATGGATGGATGGACTTGAAAACATAAAGCCTCCGACTGCAGCTATCACTGGCGCAGAAGCTTTTCGGAAAAAGCAAAAACACATTTGAGGTCATGCTGTTGTTCCAATTATCAGTACAGCTGTGATTATTAGGTATAATGTCTAGTCAGCTGTAGCATATAGGAACTGTTGCAGAATAGTTTTATCTTATAAAGTCCTTTATCAGTTTCTCAATCTGTGAATCTGTACCTCACTCATTTCTGTCAAAAGTACTCATCAAGATTGTTATTTTTCAGCGGTCAAGTATCTGCAGTTAATTTACTGATGCAGTCAGAATCTATACAATCTGATTCTGCAGGGACATGGTTCCCCGCATACATTTCACCCTCACCTGAAACATACTTGGGACATCAAAACCAAAATTTGACAGGGAGCCCCGGGGAAAGCTAGCCTGTGACCCTGTTTAATATGATGCCTGAGGCAATTTCTCTGCTGCAATAACGTGCTCTCGCCGGCTGACATTGGTAACCTGACAACTGATGTGAAGGCCAAGAAAAAATGCAATACACAGAATGCCGTGAGACATCCGTAAGAGATGAGCAGAAGGTATACAAAAACCTTAAGGGACATTCTCCCTTGTCTAAAGGACCAGAAATTTACAAGTCAACTGATACTTCTGGCTGAAGCTAAACAGATTCCTACTCCATTTGAGAGGATGTTTGTTGAATAGATTGGTACACATGACATCTCAGCTCTAAATAACCACTGAGGTTGTTAGCAAGTTAGCCAAAGTAGCATAGTTTAAAGACTGGATGATGGGAAACAGCAAGTAAACCTGAATGAAGGACAGCAATGAGCAGGATATCGACATGGAGAGCAAAATTAGAATTGATTTGCAGAGAAAAGGGGGGTTGCCATCTTGCAGAGGCAGCGGCTTCTGAATTCCTAATCCAGCGGTCTTTGAGGAAGTCTCTGTGGCAGAACTGGTCTTTCTCTACTCTCACAGATAGACCTTCAATCAGGCCTCAGGCTGCATTAAGATTCAACCCCTCTGTGATGTTCTCACACAACAAGCCTAACTGGATTCTGGGTATTAGGCATTGAAAACAGAGCGAATTAGAGTTACTGCCCAGTGGTTATACGCCTCCGCCCACCAGTTCTCTTACAGTCTCCATCCATGTCAGTGAAAACATGGACGCTTCACACACAGAAGACCTACACAATCAGCACAGTTTCAAGATTAGAGTCACCAATTCAGTATCTGACCAAATGTCTCCCCTTCTGTTCCTGAGATATGACGTTAAAACATGATGATGTCACAGTCAAGCTGACCTTTGACCCTTCTAAAAATAAAATGCCATCACTTCATTATTTTATACTGTCAGACATTTGTGTGAAATTTTGTCATAATTAGTGTGTGAATTGTTGAGTTATGGCCAAAAACATGCTTTGTGAGCGGCGTCGGTAGCTTAGTGGATAGTGCCGGTGCCCCATGTATAGAGGTGATGCCTCGCTGCAGCGGTCGCAAGTTCGACTCCAGCTTGCAACCCTTTGCTGCATGTCATCCCCCCCCACTCTCTCTCTCTCTCCCCACTTCACACGCTTCACTCTGTTCTGTAATAATAATAATAATAATCCCCCATGACGTTCTTGAGATGTCGTTGAAAAGAACGGGACTGACAGACAACCTGAAAACATAATGCCTCCAGTGAACACACCATGAAAATCTTTCTACATGACTGATCAGAGATTCATATTTTCTCTGAGCTGTTTTTCTTTTGTCTGAATGTTGTTTCCTGAATATTGTCCAACATGCTTTAAGTGCACATTTAAAAATCCTTCATATTAGGTGAGGTTTCACTGCTGTGTTATGATGTAGGACAGAGGCGTAGGCCCAGTCACTCTGCGAGTAGCAAGTTGTTTTTTAATCCCCTGTCCCCTACAGTTTTAATTGGACAGCAGGTCCACAACAGCAGACAGAAATCCCTCCACGGGAGCTTTAGTGCAAAGCTGCAGGGAGGCAGTGAAATCTAAACTGAAGTGACACTTACTGACTGGGCCAAGGGGAAGGGAAAATGAGCTTTTCCTGGGGAAAGGGGAAACCTTTCAATAGGCAGATTGACAAGTTGAGCAGTCGGAGGAGATGGAAAGCACTTGTAGCTGCTCGGACGCGCCGAGGGGTCAGATGCCAGGGCTGGCAGCTTTGCCGGAGTGGCGGCGGGTTTTCCATGTGACATTCTTGTCAAACGTTTGGCAGCAGGATCTCTCACAACAAACACAGCGGGACGCTGACGGTTAATCTAATTTCAACGGCCCCAATCATGCGCCCGGCCTCAGGGGGGCTGTTTTGCCTCGACAACATGTTGGAGGGTATGTAGACAGAAGTCGTGGGGGTTTCTTTGAGGGAAAACCTTCAGAGTAATAGAAAGAGTAGCAGAATGATAACTTATCACTCTTGTATGTCAGACTGTGTTGATACCACACAGGAAATTGGTTTTATCATGGAAACACCAGGAGCGATACAGTGCCGGGAACAAAGGAAAATCATGACAAATGTCACTTACAGCAGAATACATCAGCGACATAAAGAAAATTACCATCAGCGCTGGTGGCAACCTGCACTCAGAGGATGTGCCAGGTACAACAGAGTCTCAACATTTCACAGCGTTTAATGTGTAAGACTAAAAGATTATAACTGAAGAGAAAGGATCAGACATCACTGTAGTTACGTGTTAACTTTTTGTGGTTTGTGATGAGACTAATTAAATTCACCTCTGTGCCGTTTCATGCTATTTAGAGCAACATCAGTCAAAAGCCTATTTGTTTTACTCACATTAAATCAAGGGACTGTCCAGCTCAGTCACCAGAAGTGACACAGATGTGTTCCGAATCATCATGTCATGGTTTCTTAAGTGAAATAGTTCAGAGAACACGTGACCGGCCGTGAGTTGTAAGCGACATATCGTGACATTTCGAGCGGTGGTTGTGGCGACAGTACTGGGTATTAAGAAGAAGAAGAAGAAGAAGAAGAAGAAGAAGAAGAAGAAGAAGAAGAAGAAGAAGATATACTTTATTAATCTCTGAGGGGAAATTCTTTTTTCTCACTCTGTTGTGATATACACACTGACCTGAAGAACACACACATGCACAAACATGATCTATACATGCATTGAATGGAGAGATGTCAAAATGAGGGGCTGCCTTGGACAGGTGTCCCGAGCAGTTGGGGGGTTTGGCGCCTTGCTCAAGGGCATCTCGACAGTGCCCAGCAGGCAAACTAGCACCTCTCAGGCTACTAGTCCATGCTCCATACTCGGTCCATACGGGGACTTAAGCCAGCGAACCACAGGTTCCCAATCCAAGTCCCTATGGACTGAGATACTGCAGCCACAAAGTATCACTGTCATACTATTACCGGGATTCAAACCCCGGACTTGCTGTTCCTGAGGCTGTGTCACTATCCACTGGGTCATCCAGCTGCCATTTCTAAGCCAAAACATGATGTATTTCCAACCATAACCAAGTGTTTTTCGTGCCTAAACCGAACCACACAGTCATTTCTTGCTTCACAGCCTCTTTGTACTTATTGTTTAGTTTGTACAGTCCATTCACTGCATGGTTTAGTCTTAGTGCTCTCAACAACTCTGTAATTCAGCTGCAACAAGTTTGCTTTTTGCAACAACAAAAAGAATCCTTGATAAAACCAACCAAAAGGCAGCCAAACATACAAGAACAACAGCGAGCAGCTGATCACCCAGAGAGGTTCTCAGGAGTAGAGACAAAGACATAGATGAGAGTGTGAAGAGGCATGATGGGTTTATATTCACCAGGTGAGCAGAAAAAAGGCTCCATTGCAATGATACAATCACTGTATTTGTGCTGGATCTAATTAGCCCACTGTTGGCTGACACATTAACTTTACCAGGCGCTAATATGTTATTGCCTGTAGGTATAGCTGTGGTGGGAGAAGCTACATGACCGACACACCATACCTACATGCCTATGTGTATCTGAACTGTGGTAAACTCCCTATATAATACCAGTGCCTACATATTTCAGTGCCTCGTTTGGCTGTAATAGTGAGAGTTTGTGAACAGGAAGTGGGCGCCATACTGTTTCCTGCACAGTGAAAACGTAGGCTGAAAAAACTGACATCAAACAGTAAAATGAAGCCGCATCGATCCAATATAAACCAAGAGTCTGTTACTGAGTTGTCTATTTCAAATGTTTTCAGGAACATATTTTAGCTACTGTTTAATACTAAACTGTTTGTTGTTGTTTGTCCAGCTGCCATTGTGTCAAGTGGACAACTTCTCTTTATGTCACCCACCACTGGGAGCATTTATTGGTCTGGATGGCGCAGCTCATTCTGGTAGTTGTAGGTTTTCTACCTCTTGAGCAAAAGTGAATGCCACAGTCCATTTTCTTACGTGTTTTACAGCCCAGTTTATGGAAAGACCGTCTTTCCAGAGGTGAAATACTTTGAAAGATGAATCATGTCTACATGTAAAATGAATTATAATGTGGATTATTGCTGCATCATCTGTCTACATGTAAAATGAATTATAATGTGGATTATTGCTGCATCATCGTCGTCGTTATCGTCGTCGTCGTCGTCGTCATTGTCGTTGTCGTCGTCCTCCGCTTATCCGGGGCCGGGTCGCGGGGGCAGCAGCCTCAGCAAAGAAGCCCAGACAGTCCTCTCCCCAGCCACTTTCGTCAGCTCTTCCGAGGAAACGCCGAGGCGTTCCCAGGCCAGCCGAAACACCTCCCAAGGGAGGCGTCCGGGAGGCATCCTTACCACATGCCCGAACCACCATGTGGAGGAGCAGCGGCTCTACTCCGAGTCCCTCCCAGATGTCCGAGCTCCTCACCCTATCTCTAAGGCTGAGCCCATCCACCCTGCGGAGGAAACTAATTTCGGCCGCTTGTACTCACGATCTCGTTCTTTCGGTCACTACCCAGAGCTCGTGACCATAGGTGAGGGTTGGAATGTAGATCGACCGGTAAATCGAGAGCTTCGCTTTCTGGCTAAGCTCCCTCTTCACCACAACGGACCGGTTAAGCGCCCGCATCACTGCTGACGCCGCCCCAACCCGCCTGTCAATCTCCTGCTCCATCCTACTCTCACTCATGAAGAAGATCCCGAGATACTTAAACTCCTCCACCTGAGGCAGGACCTCCCCCCCGACCTGGAGTGGGCAATCCACCCTTTTCCGGCAGAGGACCATGGCCTTAGACTTGGAGGTGCTGATTCTCATCCCAGCCACACTCTATTATTATTGCTGCATTTGGCCTCATATTTATTCACTTCAGCACCGCATTGTAACAGCGTTCAAATAACCATCGCATTAGTGGGTTCATCTTGTAGTGGTGTTTGTAGGGGCGTGTCATGTTGGCTGCAGCTCTATATATCACTGCTTTTGAGCTCCTCTGCACCTCATAAGCCTCCAAACAACCGCTGAAGATCTAAACTCATCATGTAGTTTGTTAGTTAGTTACTTAACGTATTTAGGTCTCACGGAAGGTATTAACAAAACGGAAACGAGTAAGTTGTCACTCAGTTGTCATAATTGGGTCACATCTGCCCTTGGAGGCAGGGCAGAGGAAGTACATAAACAAAGTAATTATGTTTTAGTTGACTTGATCGTCTGCTATTCCAGCAGACCTGCCAGGGGAGGTTTGATAAACAGCGATGAGACGTCTGCTCCAGGTTCATTTGATACAGCTCTGCCTCACCAGCCTTCACTTTGAAATGAGCTGATAGCAGGAATGGATGCTGTCCTCGTAATTTATAAAGCCTCCATTAGGTTGTGTTCTTGACAGGACGTGCCTTGAAATCGTTCTCTTGGCACTGCCCCAGCGCTTGAAAACACATTTTTCAAATACTCCTAAATATGTTACTGTAGCTCTCCCACTTTTATTTTTTATTATCTTTTTGTGTGCGGAGTTCAATGTTAAACACCTAACGCTAAATAAACAGCAGGATAATGGAGGGAGGGAGAATATTTTTCACTCTCAAAGTGAATTAGTGACCTGTTGATGCCAGAATCAAGGACGCTTAGAGGAGGAGGTCTTTAGATGATTTATTTTTAACTTGTTTGCAAACAGCGGAGGATTATAGATGTGTGTTAAATGACTTTGCATCAGAAAAATAAGATTGCAGGGAGCATAATTTCCATCCACCGTACAACCCATACTGTTGAGGAATATAAGAATTAATATGCATAACTGATGTACTCACAAAATCCCAGATTGGCATTTTAATGTTCCCATAATGTGCTGAAGGAGAGGCAGCTCCCACGTGCAGCTCATCTTGCTGACTTGTGTGCATCTACCAGTGCTAAGACCAGACGAAAAGCTGCGGGGGAACGAGACAAAATCACGGAAAGTGCTTAATTGATAAATGAAAGATAGTTCATGCTCTGAGAGTTTTCACCTTAAGAAACTCTGATTATTATTTAGAGAATCAACTGCTGATGCACACGGTGTCAAATCTGAACAGGCTCTTTGCAACAGTTAGCAACTTTTAGTAGTCATCTGGGAGCCAAACAGTTTTTCCATTCATTCCAAGTCAAATGAGCTATTACAAAAGCATGGGCTACAACTGAGGCGTTTAACAGCACAATTAAATTCCAATGGCCTAGTATCTATTGAGCAATTAACCTTTGGTAAACCAATTATTATTTAGTACGTGATGACAAAAGTTAGGTCCTAGAGGAGCCATGTCCTGTTTTAATAGACGGTCTTATGCCCTATAAAAGATGGAGATGTGGACCCATTTTAGTGCCCTATTAGCTTAGCTCCGCTGAAACACTGCCAACTCGCTTCAGCCGCGAGTATTGATTAATTGGCACGGAACAGTCTCACCGTCTGGGCTGGCGAGAAGGAGAGAACAAATGGATGAAAACGGATTAGACCGTCGGAGGAAAAGTCAGGGTGTCCAATCCGTCGAGAGCTGGTGTAATGAACAGGATGCAGGCCGAGGTCTCTCAGCTGGTCCGCGTGGAGCCTGTAGCAAAGCCTCAGGACCTCTCTCACCTGTTAGGTCTGTGAACCAGCTGTTCCACCAGTGCCATCCTGTTGCTATCATTACAGGTTTCCAAGGCAACTTCCATCAAGTCCATCAAATCCACGCTGCTCTGTGTTCTCCTCCTTACAATCACTCTGGAGTTTTGACAGCTGACTGTAGGGCCCGTCTATTCATGCAGCATTGTGTAAATATATAATGCGCTGACTGCCATTAGAGCACACTTAGTCATTTGAATGGCATTGTAAATGACGTTGTTGATTTGTCACTGGAGGGTCATTTGTCATTTTAGTTGTGACTTCAACAATCTGGACAATTCCCAGCGCGTTATATCCCTCATGGAACACGGAGCAGCTCAGCCATAAATTTATCACAGGCAATGCCATTACCTTTAGCTTGACGGCCCTCAAGCAACAGCAGTGCAATAATAGAGAATAGATTTTATCCCGTATGGAGCTGAGGCTTTTGCTTGTGCTTTATTTCCTCCTTCCAGCCTCTGAGATAAAGGAGAAAATAAGTTAGCCACTGAAGTGTTATACCTACCTTAATGAAAGGTTTTAAACTGATACTGGTATTGACTGCAGAAGCCCCAGGAGCACGCCTGTATATCAGATGCTGTGTCATAAATGAAGATCAACAATCCTGTTAACTTTCCCTTACACTAACCTGAAGGAAAATCAAATCAAGCGCCGCATTGATGAGTCTCATAATTACATTTTCCGTAGTGATGCGATGATTCTCCGCTGAGATCACAGAAGAGATGATGAAACGCCTCGGATGATGAAAATGTCGAATCTTATGATGGTCTTTGGCAGCTCACACCGTCTCTTGCAAGTATGGGAACTCAGATTTTCGATATAAAGAGATAAAGTTAAGTAGTGGTTGATTTTGATCCCCCCCCCCCCCAATTCGGCTTGTCGATCGATAATGATAATGCCGGCTGATCAATAGCTCCCCCCGGGGATCACGTGGCAGACTCAGTGTCTACTTGAGATGCATTGTGTGTGAGATGTCATCCGGAATATTGATATGAGCGCTCATTTCCTGGGTACCGCCAACGCTTTGGTGACGGTGTGAGCTGTTAATGAAAAAATCAGCGGGGCTTGTCAACTGTCATCACGACCAAATGAGGCAGAGAGGAGGGGTGGGAGGAGGGGACTTAATAATGCAGGAATTTCTCTTTTCACAAATACAAAGCCTGATCAGAGTGTTTGTTAAAAAAAATTATAATGCTGATATTTTTTTTTTTTTTCTTAAAGAATTAGCAGTGAGCGCTGTCAGCACCAGGAGGAAATCCCATCAGAATGTTAATGTGAAACTGCGAAGGCACACATTTTTCTGCCAACACAAATTATGACATCTAAGCCGGATTAGGACACATCCTTTCATTACTTTATTTGATTTTCTGACTTCCTTTTTACTCGTGCTTACATTTTTAGGCTGGCTTGCTGAGGGGCTTTAGATATGCAGTGATAAGACGATAGTAGCGGAACAAACTGAGCTTCCAAGGATGATATTTTGATTATTTTATGGGGAAACCTAAACCTAACAGCAGATTGCAACCATTTCCTCCAGCGTATTAATGTTCCTCTCATTGTTGTCTCTATCTTCCTCCTGTCCCTGCTGCTCCAGATAGCACAGTTCAACTGTATTCTCCCCAAATTATCTGATAGTGTGTGTGGGCGGGAAAGAACAGGGGTGTCACAGTAGGGGGGCAATGGGAGGGGGGCCCTCAAAACGCATGAAATTAAGAGGGGTTTTATTTCTAATAAATTAGAAGACTGAACTTTGCTCTCTGATGCCTCTCTCACCCCTTAGGGGCTGTGTGTTACTTATGAGGGGGGAGGGGATGGTGCGAAAAGGGGAGGCATGTAAAAGAAGTTTTTAAGACCAGGGGAGGGGCATACAAATTAAAATGGTTGTATTTTGTATTTATTTCACTGCCAGTTTTTCATGCCCTACAAACCCGCTCATGTTTTCTTTAAAGTCCAGTTCAGACCAAAGATTCATGATGAGATGAAAGAAAAGTGTCAGCGGTGTGGGCCGTCTGAGCTGGACTCAGGCCGGCTGATGGTGTCACCTGACACTCAGCTGGTCAAATGGCACAAATAGTTGTTTGTTTCAACTTGTTTTGCCACAGATCTTTGGTCTGAACTGGACTTTTAAGAATCTTCATTTTTGGAATTGGAACATTTATCACAGCCAGAAACTGTAAAAACAGTTATCTTTGGACACATCATGTGCGACCAACCCTTTCATCAGAAAAAAAAAGCGATTAGTGAAACTCATATTTCATCAGAATTACTTTATTCTGCATTTAAAATTTGGCCAAAAATAAACCCTTTGCACAAACTTACCAGCGTGAAAAAACATAGGCATTTCAACTCTAGGATTTTGTCTTGAACTTACCCTTTGATGTTTGCAAGTAAAAAGTTAAGTTTTAAAATTATAATAACGTGATGGTGGAGGGTCATGCATTCTCTGCCAGTCACTCAGGGAGGTTCAAGGAAAAATACTTGAAGCTTTGAGGAGGATAAAAAAAATGACACCCCAGCCATAGTCTCTTAAGGGACCATACACATGCTGCATCTTTAAGTGCCTGGAAAACACAAGGTCGGGGGCTGGGTGCTACTTTTATGCCTTTTCTCTGCCAGCTTTCAGGAGCGCAGCAGGAGGTTGCATCTTAAGGGGGCTTTCACACCTGAAAGTCCGGACCAAGGTCCGTGTTTTTGCTACATTGTATACATTTGGTCTGGTCGGTTTGGTTTCACACTGCATTAAGGACCAAATGACATATTGACGTTAACTGCGTGGCCTCTAGTTTCGCAGACCGGGCGAGGGGGAAGCAGTCTCACTCTGTTTCTTTTCTTTTGACTTTTCTAAGATGACAGATTCTGAATATATACTCCTTATCTGATGCTGTGGCTGTTTGTGGTTGGCTGAGAGGGATGTGAACTCATTAGTTTGCAGCTGTGTTAATCAAATCAGTTTGGGTTTCCATTACGTGTGCCAAACGTGCCAAACGGTGCCACGCCGCAGCAGCAGGAGGAGGAGGACGACGAGGATGAGCCGGGAGCAGCTCCATTACGCGTGCCAAATGGTGCCAATCCCCTTTGATCTGACATCAGATGAGACGGGACAGTCGATATAGAGATACATTTATGTGCTGATTGCAGATAGTTGNGTCAGGTTTTTATTTTGTAGACAATCAATCTGTATTTATAGCGTGATGGGATGACAGCACAATGATGTGTGTGGTATCACTGGAAAGCTCCGGTCCTGCGCTTTCATGTGATATGCGTGCATTCGCGAGTAGTCCATCCAACAGTAATGTGTGTGCAAAGCTGTATGAAAGCTTTGTTATACATTTTTAGTGTAACGTTATTTTTTTTCGCCGTGAAAACATTGGACTACCAACAAGTGCTTGGTCTTGTCAGAAAGCTACTGTTTCGCGTGATATGCGTGGCAAAAGAAAATCCACAGAGAAGAAGAGGTGTGAATTTGGACGCACTATGCGTCGTTCGGGCCCAAAGGGTTAAAGGTCCGAACTATTGAAAAAAAAGTCCGAACCATGATTTTGTTTGGTCCGGACCGAGACCACCTCTTTTGGTCAGACCAAATTTCGGGGGAGCTTTCAGACCTGTAAATTTGGTCCTTCAGGAAAAGTCCTGAAGTCCGGACCAAACGAGGTAGGTGTGAAAGCACCCTAAGGTTTCTAAGCAACCTTAACAAGCACCGTATCATAGCCTATTTACCTGAAATCCTGAGTGCAGAGCTGATCCTACTGTCTGTGGGACCGATGTGACGCTCTGACAGCTCCGCACTACAATGATCAACGTCCTCTCCATATGTATCACAGACTGATGTTTACAGAAGAAAGGAGAGATATGTGTCAGCTGTGATTGGAGCTGGTTGGTTGGTTGAAAGCAGATCTCAGTTTATCTCTGGGCGCAGCCATTGTGTCAGTGGTGTCACTCTGGCTGTTGAGTGTGCCTCCTGCGCATCTTCATTGAAAACAATGAATATGAGGGCGCAAAAATGCGGCATGTGTACGGACCCTAAAGGTGCAAAACTGTTTCACTCACACACACACACACACACACACACACACACACACACACACACACACACTAGGGTTTGTCTCTAAACACAGTTAGAGCATAGTGAGTGGCTGCTTATGCTGATGGAGCACCAATGTGAGGAAAAGGAAAGAAAGAAAGGATTGGCAGGGGGCCCATGGGGACTGCTCAGGCAGGGGGCCCACGGGGACTGCCCGTGCACAGGGCCCAGAATATGGTGCTACGCCCCTGGAAAGAAGATGTTTCCCCTCCAGCCAGATCTAAGACCAGAAAAATTTGCACTCTCCTTGTCACACTTCTACCCACTTTATTAGCATAGACTCATTTGTTTCTTATTAATTATGCATTAATGTCAACCCACTAATGAAGGCAAGGTCAAGGCATTGGAAAAAGATTCCAGGAGTGAATGCACCCAAAGGAGCTGGAGAGTTTCAGGAGAGTGAATGCTGAAATATTTCTCACATTCGGTGACTGGTGGAGTGCAGACGTCATGGGATGATGGGTGTGCTTGTTAAAGGTTGCACAGAGCTACTGGGCTCACCCTCATCACAGGGCCTATTCTTCCTTTCTTCCCTCTACCTCCCACACTTTTTTTCTCTCCCTCTCGCAGTCTCCCTGGTCCTGAACTCAGTGCTGAGCCTTTGCTGCCGAGTCCTTGCCTGAGAACAGCACGACTCCCCTCCTCCCTACACCTCTACACCCTCATTATCGGCCACCATCTGCCCGACCTTAGCCTCACATCACTCCTTTCCACCCAGCAAGCCCATCAACACTCCCCTCTCACTCTCCACTGGCACCTTGGCTCACAAGCCTGCCACAGCTGCCATCTCTCTCTGAGTTACACATTTGTCCTCTTCGGCCATGTTTTATGCTCTGTAATCCCTCTGTCTTGAGTCCCTCTTACATGAACAAGCTGTGTGTAAGCCACTCCACCAGAAACACTGATCTCTGACGTAGTCTCCAGACTTTTTGTCAACACACTTTCATTCTTTGGAGCCTCTAAACACTGCATGCACCCTCCCAGAGGTCAGATAAGGTAATGTGAAATCAATCGCCAGCTGCTGAAAAAGAGAGATCGGCCCTTATTTGAACGATAGTATGTCTAAGATAGCGAGGAGACACCCAAAACTTTCTTAGAATGCAGTTTGAAGTTTGAGTACCTCGATTTATTATAGACAAAGAAAGTCTGAGTTAACCTCAAGCACTTCTTTCAAAAGAACATGAAAGTCAAATCTAGTCCTCTGAGTTTGAGCCTCTGCAGTCTGGGGTAAGCCACAACTGACCGAACTCCTCGGTGTCAGGAGTGTTGATGGCGCAGCCAGTATTGCTATCAGGCCTGTCTTTCTGTCTTCATGTTGTCTAAGACTTTGTCTGCCCAGAGAGCTTACAGGCAGAGCTGGGAGAGAATGGTGGGCTGCAGCCGCTCGTCTTGACAGATAAACAGGATTTTGTGTCTGGCAAGCCGAAGATTGTCAGCTCCAATCTCTTGAGAGAATTACAACCGGCAGTCGATGCTGGGACAGTGGCTCAACAGAAAGAGCATCAGCACCCTGCGTATCGATGAGTGGGAGATGCCGGCTCCTTCATCACGATAGCGCCACATGGTTTATTCATGGCTGACGGAGCCACGGGTGCAGTTCAAGGTTCCGAGAGCTCTGTTTCTCAGCAGTGAAACGGCCGCTTCATAAACACGTCGTAGAAAGACAGAATGTAAATGTCAGCAGGTTTGTGTAAAAGCGTAATAATTGTAGTTTGGATTCAGCTGGGTGATGAGGCATCCGAGCGAATGCTTTGAGCTTTTTACATTCTCACCTTTCATCTAGAGAATGCCTCTTTATCTCCGGCTTTCCCTGCGCCGCCTCTGTGTCTATACCACTGTGGCAGTGAGAGAACAAAGGTTTTAATTGCATAACTAGCGTCAACATTTAGCAAATAGCATTCACAGTCAGTGCTGTTCTCTCCCAGCTTGTGGGGGCCCGAGTCCAGCTTTTGACCTTTCTGCTCTGAATGGAGCCCCGCAGGTCACATTGTTGTCTTTGTTAAATGTCAGCAGTTAGTGTCTCAAAGCGATGCCGGCAGTTTAAAGCATGTGGGCTGGATAAAAGTCACCTCTCTGCCACCGAGCACTTCAACCAGGTTGGTATTTCCTTTTGTAAAAGGGGCGGGTCCCCTGCGCTCTCTAAATCAATTGGAATGAGTTGGCTGCAAGGCCCCTTTGGCGTTGAGCAGCATTACCCAGAGATAAGGGAGCTCAGATGTGACAAGCCATATTAACCAGCCAGCTCTCCTCCTGATTGGATCATTGCTGTGCCGCTTGCCTGCAGGAGGGAGCCCAGCGTCTAATTGAACAGTCTGCCTTTCTGTTGACAAGACTATAATTTCAACATATCACCAAGGAAAACACTCGTCTTGTTTTTCTGCCTTTGCACCGAGCTTCTGATGAATGTGGGCTAATTTCTCTTGTTGAGACGAGTCTCAATCACATCGAGGTTTGCTTCATGATAATTTACTGGAGGAGAGGAGAGGTGGGGGGGTGGGGGTTGGGGGGGGGGGTCTAATAGATGGAGGGGCATGAACAGGGTTAAGTGGATCAATGTCCATTTCTTTATGCTGCCCAAAGCTCAGATGTTAATTTAATTTAATGTCTGAAGGGGGAGGGTGCACAAAATAGAGAATGAATTACATCAGATGTCAGAGGGAACATGACTAAATAATTCAGTTACCTTAGTGTTGAATGACATTAATCGGATTGGGACTATTAATAGCACAAATGTTGTGCTGACAGAAACGGCATCCTGCTGCTTCATACCTGTGTAAATTAGTCTTAAATATTCACTGCAAAGTTTTCAAAAAGATCTGCCAAGGGTTTATTTCTAAGAGTAGAAGTCAGAGGTTAAAGCCAGTGGTTTCTCACCTTTTTTTTTATCTTATCTTATTCCATTTTTTTTTAAATCTTTTTTTATTTTTCTTATCTTTTGCCTAAAAAGCACTTTGCATGGTCTTTGTGTGTGATAAGGTGCTATATAAACCAACTTGCCTTGCAGTTGCCTTTATGGGTTGTGATCCCTTAAAACAATACAATGTCTACTTGTGACTTTTTCAGGAGAAATATAAAGATGTGAAATTATCAACCTAATCAACAGGGAAAAAAATGTCGGCATGGGTCATTTCTGCAAACCACAGATACATTACATTTGTGTGTTATTTAGGGGATACACTGAAACATAACGTTTCTTTAGGTTTCAACAATACCACGGTTAATATGTGGTTAGGTTTAGTGACAACAAGCACTCGATTATGGTTCTGAAAAGATCATGTTTTGGCACAATCTTAGTAAAACAAATTACATTTCATGGCACTTTCACAGCCAGAAAACCCGTGATGTGTTGGACACAGACAAAAAAAGTTGTCCTTTCACGTCAGCATGGTACGCGGCCAGTCGCTTGGCGTCATCATGGGGGAAAGCGGCCGGGCAACAGCCTGAGTGAAGGGTGGAAGTCTGAGAAGGGCAAGTAGGAGGGGTCCAACAACCACCGACTTTCACCAGGGAGTAGTTCACCTCCCATAAGATTATACAGCCAACCCTGTTCTTTGTCGTAAACGTAACCATGTGTGTGTTGTTAAAGGGAAAAAACATCAATTTGTGGACCGACACAGTGCTTTTATTTTGAAAGAGAGGCTGTCGCTGTCGTCCTCCTGCTGTTATGTTGTTATTTATTTGGGGCTATTTTTCACTCTTAAAGCGACGAGCTGAGCATATGTAACGTCAAACTGATTGAATGAGCTCTTCATACAAGAGCTGAGCTAACAGAAAAATATACGAGGGTACATTTATTTTAAAGCTGAAAGATTTGAGCTCTATTTTAAATAGTAATGGAAGGATCTGGGAGACACATCATTTTCTGTCATCCAGTCCGTCCTTTCACAAAGCTGAACACCCACAATTGATGCATTCAAAGAAATCCTTGCTTTGCGGCTGTCAGAGTCAGGAATGAAAGCTATCAGCAGCATCAGACAACTGTGTCCAAAGCAATGTTTCAAAATTTTGCACGCTCCGGCTCCCATATGGTGTGTTACATTTCCTCCTTGAAGAGCCCACCATGCATATTATTGTCTTCTATTTTGAGAGAGTCCCCGCCGTGCAGTGTGCGGAGTGAAATGTTGGGGTTTCACCAAACGTCTGTGCCCACCAGGGCCAGCCACACAGCAGCTGTGACTGATAAAGCGGATCCTTTTCCACAAGAGAAAAACTTGTTCTGTGCTCCCTCTCGACTCCCAACCCCGCAGTTCCTGTCCTGTCCCCGGGCACAAACGTCCAACTTCTAAATGCCAACTCAGTCAGGAGTTATCGCCACTATTTCCCCAGCGAAAAATGTCAGATGGATGGTGATTTTCTGCTTTATGATTTCACAGGAGTGGTGACCGTACAGTGTGAGGGAGATACTCTGTCCCAGTTTGATAAGTGGGGCATAATAATGAAAATGGCTTTTTGAAAACTAAGGTAAAGCCTCATTTCAGCTCTGGTAGGTCAGCTGAAACTGCAAAGGACAATGTTTAGTACACTGTTATAACCATTGTATTTCATTTTCCTCCATCCTTATGCTCTTGATATTGTGTCCAGACTTAATTTGTTTGCATCTTTCTGCAAACAAGCCTCATGTAAAATGTACTGGAGCTCTCCACCAACATCCATCACAGACCAAACTGTGCTCTGTGCTGCCTCTCATATCCTTCATTTGGGGTGTATTTCACAGTCAGTGAGACACGGACAAGAGAGCGAGCGGGGCCATGGCTCAGCGCCCATTGTCACTCTTCCTGAACACAAGGCAATAATCGCCCATGCATCTCCGATCTGAGCCGAGAATAAAACAAGGTGAGAAAATGAGCACCACTGCAGGGGGAGAGGATGTGAAAGGACGCTCAATGACACGCCTAACACATTTAGCATCACTGCACATTGTAAAAAAATAAAAAATAAAAAATCTGGTGTGTGTTATGGACGGTCAAGTCAGGCGATGATGGGCCAGTAAAGACAACGACACAGTTTATTTCTGATGGTCACAGAGAGGGGAGCGGTCGCAGAGTCGGGTACAGTGATTTGACTGTAGGTTGATGCAGAGTGTCAGTGTAGAAGCGACTTAAAGCTGTTACAGTGAGATTTGACTGCCATTTGTCATATTTCCTTTTGAGCCATGAATGGAGCAGAGAGAAGAGGCTTACTGGATATTTTTAGACTCTCTTTGATGGCTTATTAGCTGGACTAGAACACTTTGACTCTCTTAAAACCAAATATAAATACATCACAATGATGGCAGAGGACCAAGAATAAATCAGTGTTTCTGTGACAATCAGCGACAGAGTGGAAATGAATGGAACCCTTTAAAATATACACATTAGGGGTGTGACGATACACATATTTGTATTGAATCAGTATGAGGATTTCAGTTAGGTACACATTATGAACTGAATGATACATTTAATTCTCCTGTTACATTTGGAAAATAAAACCTACAGCTTCAGAAAGGAGTTTCTCTGTTCACATGGGCCAGTATACATCTGCTGCATCCTCACTCAATTGCGGGGTGCCTCAAGGCTCCATCTTGGGCCCCATTCTCTTCTCCATTTATATGCTGCCCCAGGGCGCTATATTTAGAAAGTATAATATAACATTTCATTGTTTTGCAGACGACTTACAGATTTACCTTCCTCTTCAAACAAAAAGCTCTGCCTCCATTCAAGCTCTCCTGAACTGTCTCAATGATGTTCACACATGGATGGCTTTAAATTTCTTGAACCTAAACAAATCTAAAACTGAAATTATTCTATTTGGCCAATCTGACCTTTTAGACTGCTATGACAGTGCTATTGGCTCATTAGTTTTCTACTGTCACCCTGCTGCAAGGAACCTAGGAGTAATTTTTGACTGTGCCTTTAAATTTGATAAACAGATTAGTTCAGTGGTCAAATCAAGCTTCTTTCAATTAAGGCTACTTAGTACGGCAAAGCCCTGCCTCCCTCCACTTGATTTTGAGAGGGCAATTCACGCTTTCATTACCTGCCGTCTGGATTATTGTAACTTTCTTTATGTTGGACTGGACCAGCAGTCACTGAAACACCTGCAGGCTGTCCAAAATGCAGCAGCCAGACTGCTGACAGGAAAGAAACGGCGTGATCATATCACCCCGATACTGGCCTCTTTGCACTGGCTCCCTGTCCAGTTTAGAGTTCAGTTCAAAATTTTATTATTTGTTTTTAAAAGCCTGAATGGCTTAGCCCCATCCTATCTATCTGAGCTTGTTCAGCTTCACATGCCAGCCAGAGCACTGAGATCAAGCAACCAGATGCTGCTGGCCTGTCCCAGAGCTAAACTGAAAAGCAAAGGTGACAGAGCCTTTTCCGTTGTGGTGCCAAATTTATGGAATACTTTACCATTCCATATAAGGGCAGCCCGAACTTTGGAACACTTTAAATCTCTTTTAAAAACCTACCTCTTTTCGCTTGCTTTCACCTCACGTTGAGACAGACATGTCTTTTATAGCTTTTATTTGTATTTTACCGTTACTCTAGTGTTGATGTTTTATTGTCTAAACCTATTGTTGATTTTATTGATAATTTATGTTGTTTGTGCTATTCATTCATTCATTCATTTATTTATATTTGGAGGAACTGTACAGCACTTTGGTCAACCGAGGTTGTTTTAAATGTGCTATATAAATAAATGTTCTCAACAAGGCAGCCCACAGGACGCAACAGGAAACATGAGCTCAAGACTAACGGTCACAAACTTAAATAAATGAACAGGTAATCATTATAATAAACTTTATTTTTATAGCACTTTTCAAAATGCAGCTACAAAGTGCTGTACAGTCGAACTAAACTCATGATGTCAATGAAATGACGTCAGTAAGATATTAATAAAGAGGCAGACAGCTCAGATAAAGTCAGGAGGGACTCCACTGGATGTATGTTTGTAGGAGAGCTTTAAATGGAGACAGACAAATTTGAAAATTAAAATATTAAATTAGAAAAAGAAATGGAAAAGAAGTTTCTCACAAAAAGGTGCTTGAGCATGTGTCTGACTTTGGGGATGTATTTTGTGTGTTGATTTGAATAGAATAGAAACTTTATTGTCTGGAACCAAAAGGCAACAGAAATTTGTCTTCGACAGGGCTCAACACCAGCTTTACACACACACACACACACACACACACACAGAAGACATTTAAAACACATCCAAGACATTTAAAGGATCTAAAAACACACAAAAAAGTACACCAGATGATGTGGATGTGTCCTTGCAAATGTGTTTGCAAATTGTGGATATATTTTCTTTTCTTTTTACTATTTCAATTTTCAAAAAGCACCTTGTGGAACGGTAGGTTAGCGTTTTGCCACAAACACTAACCACAGTGCATCTGGTTCTTGTGCTTAAATGCACAATTCTAATGCTGCTGTGTCATCCATATGAAATAAAATTAGAATAACCTAAAGACTAGAAGCAAATGGAAACTGCTAGCGTAGCTGCATTAAATCCATCCTCATAAATAACAGTCCCTTACATTAAAGCTTGCTGGATGGCAGGAGCCAAATTAGAAATAAGGCAGCTCTTAATTGGACAGTGCTGACAGTTGGACACACTGACACTTGACATACTCCCAGTATAAACACAATCTCCCACTGTTGCTCCCACTGGGTGTTAAAGACAGCAGAAACAGGAAGTGTTACCAGCTGGTCTGAGACTCCATCAGACCGCAAACCCATTTTTCTAACCTTTAGACCAAACCAAAGACTTCCCCCTCGATCTGTATGGTTGTACTGCTCAGTAAAACTCAGAGGCCCCTTTTTGTCTGCACGTCTTCATTTCAATGCACAGTTTGCCCAGAACACTCTTATTACCTCTCATCCTGTGAGCGTCTCCCTGAATATCAAGCAACGCCTGGAGAGTACGGGTCAGACAGCACAACATGGGGTACAGAACCACCTGGTAACACCGAATGAGGTCTTTGCCTCACATTTCCTTTTTCTGGGGCAACCCCCGTGGCCTCTTTAACCTTCCACCCACCCTTCTTTTTCTTTCTGCATGCCAGATGAGGATGCAGCACCTGCTCTGCCAAATACAGAAATACACACACACATAGGTCGAAAAAGCTACATTAACTCCATGTGCCAAAGACTGCGCACACAGTGAGGGTCATGAATATTTGAAGAGGGCACCGTAAAGCTTGGAGATCTTTAGGCTCAACTCACTGGTCACCATGCATCTTTAATGGGGTCCGCCCCTCTTGTCCGACAGCAGGCAAAGGACCCAGAGTTTGAGAAAGGAGCCGGTCCTCTCGGCCTTGATGAATAAGTAAACACATTCAACCAGGCAGCGATCCAGTCGGCAGCCTTTGAGTCGATAACAAGTTGATTTGTTTTCTTCTGAAAGCAGGATTGCTTACAAGCCACTGATTGCCCCTCAAATTTGATCCCATCTCAACACTTTTCACCGAGCTTTGACTCAGCCGGGCTCTCACTCTACCAACACTCTGTTTGTCCTTCTAGCGTGTCCCAGCAGCAGCCTCTCAAAGGTGTGTTACATGGCGCAACTACAATTGCTGTCTCGTGGCTGTACGTCTCTGCAAACCAGTCACAGTCTCCATCCATGTCAGTGAAAACATGGATGCTTCACTCACAGAAGATCTATACAATCAGCACAGTTTCAAGATTAGAGTCACCAATTCAGTATCTGACCAAATGTCTCCCCTTCTGTTCCTGAGATATGACGTTAAAACATGATGATGTCACAGTCAAGCTGACCTTTGATCTTTTGGATATAAAAATGTCATCACTTCATTATTTTATCCTCCTTGATTTTTTTGTGAAATGTCGTTTATCTCACAAAATAATAATAATAATAATAATTAGCATGCATGAACTCTTGAGTGTAGGTCACAGTGACCTTGACCTTTGACCTCTGATCTCCAGATTCTAATTCGTTCATCGATTAGTCTAAGTGGATGTTTGTGCCAAGTTTAGGAAAATTCCCTCATGTGTTCTTGAAATATCATGTTCATCAGAATGACATGAACGCAAGGTCACAGTGACCTTGACCTTTGATCACCAAATTCTAATCACTCTATTGTTGAGTTCAAGTGGATGTATGTCCCAAATTTGAAGAAACCCCCCTCAGGTATTCTTCAGATATCGCATTCACGAGAATAAAATGAATGTAAGGTCACTTTGACCTTGACCTTTGACCACCAAAATCAAATCAGTTTATTGTTGAGTCCAAGTCGACATTTATGCCAAATTTGAGGAAATTTCCTTCAGACATTCTCTTTAGATATTATATTTTTGAAAATTTAACAGACAAGGTCATAGTGACCTTGACATTTAACCATAGAAATCTAATCAACTTATCACTGAGTCCAAGTGGACGTTTGTGCCAAATTAAGGGAAATTCCCCTAAGGCATTATTGAGATGTCACCTTTACAAGAATGAAACAGACGAGGTCCAAATGACCATGACCTTTGACCACCAAATTTTTATCAGATTTACGTTTAGTTCAAGTGGACATTTGTGCCAAATTTGAAGAGTCCCCTCTAGGTGTTGCTGAGATATTGCGTTCATGAGAATGAATTGGGCACAAGGTCCGAGTGATCTTGACCTCTGACCATCAAATTCTAATCAGTTTATTGTTGAATCCACTGGACGCTGGGCCAAATTTGAAAAGAAAAAAAAAATCCTAAAGGTGTTCTTGAGATATTGCATTCATGAGAATGAAATGGAGGCAAGGTCACACTGACCTTTGACCTTTAAGCACGAAAATCTATTCAGTTTATTGTTGAGTGCAACTTGAAGTTTGTGCCAAATGTAATATAATTTCCTAATTCTTGACATATCACATTTCTGAGAATGAAAAAACAGTCAAGGTCACAGTTACCTTGACCTTTAACCACCAAATTCTAATCAGTTCATTGTTGAGTGCAACTTGACGGACAACCCAAAACATAATGACTCCATCCACGGCTATCGGCGGCATGGAGTCAAAATAAAGAGAGATTAGGCTGCGCCTGCACTGAGCTTCTGTTTATGAGGGTCCCATAAATATTTTACATTTAATTTGTGTCAGTTTTTGAGCAGCTTCCTCCTATAGAGTAAAACTAGATTTTCTTCAGCTATTATAATATTGACTGCATACACCTGAGATCAGTCAGTGCTGAAGGTTATTTTCAATAAGAAGCTTTTTAATGTTAATTCAGCTTTATGTGCATTCTCTGTGTTGCACCAACAGTAACCTCTGTGTATGCAGAGCAAGGTAAAAAAGGCATGATTTCTTTACATCAAACATTAATAAGTGTTTTTATTTCTTACTAAATGCAATCCGTTCCATTGCCTGCATGTCATCAAACAAATAAACAATAATGTTTACCAAATGGCTTTGTTGTACAACATACCCGCTTATTAAAATGGCATCTCATTAGAAGCATTGAGCAGCCGTTTTACATGAGATTAATTGGGTTTTTTGAAAGCACTTTCTCTTCATTATCATTCTGTCTTGCAAATGGATTCACTGCAAAGGCAATGCATATTCATTTTACAGGAAGCTTGAAAATTGTTCGGAAATGAGCCAAAGGTGGAGCCGGGCTGGTGTGCTGACTTACGCTGCATAATAAACACAAGAGCCTCTGCACTAGAGGTGAAAGAGAACGGCTGTGTCTGCTGAATACATTTGGAGACCTGCTGAAAACACAACTCACCTTCACTCAAGATATTCTGCTTAATGTGTTTAAGCCTTTAAAATTAATTAGTGTTGAGTCTAACCTGCTGCTGTGTGTTTATTATTAAGAACATGTAAAGACTGCAACATTCAAATGTTCAGACTGGAAACAAAGAACAGCATGCATGTGTTTTTTTATTCCTAAACTGCCAGGTGAAGATTTGGATGCAAGGCATCCTCTTGGCTACCTCTTTCACTCTAGTGGCATTAATAATGCACACGGACAAGCTTTTACTGGATTCTGATTTGCTATTTCAAAAGGTAGGAGGAAATGTGCAGCATACTCTCCTGATAGAGTGGTCTAGTTGCACTTCCATGAAATGAGTAGGGATGATTCTCTCTCCCTCTCACGCTCTCTTTTTTTCTTTGACGTACTATTTTGTATGTGTAATGTGTATATTTCAACATCAGAGGAGCCCACTCGGCTGAAAGCCTGCCTGAGGCTGGGAACCAAACAAAAAGTTTTCCTTTTTGCCAAGTTATGGACTCTTTTACCTGAGGCAAGATGAAGTACTTCAAAGGCAAAGGGCATCCTTTGTCAGCATCTCAAACTGACAGCAACAGATCCACCTCAAGAGTAATTGCAGACAACTGCTATTCAAAAGAAACAGTCCCTTTGGCTACACATCCAAAAACAAGAGACGCAATTTCACTGAGCTGCAACACACAGACAGATCCTCCATTAACCTCAGCGGGGTTAATGAACAATCTATCATCAGTAGAAAAAAACAACAGTGAAGTTTTTTTTATCAGAAAGAGTAATTAGAAACATGTCTGCATTTAACTGTTAAGTGGACTAATTAACATGTTGGCATACAGGCGTGTTACAGTCATCACACCGACCCAACCGCCAGACAACATGTTGGCAATGTAGGCTCCTGTTAACCACAGGTACATTACATTTACACATTATTATGTAGCAGAGACATTTGAACTTTACAGTTTAACGATGCCGTGGTTACAGTGTGGTTATGTTTAGGAACAGCAAACTCTTGGTTATGGTGAGGAAAAAATTTGGCTTCAAATACATACTTTGGGTGGGCGGGGGGTCACAGTCCTGGCAGCATTAGCAGCAGTATCTCGGCAAAAAAATAACTGCTTTTTGTGCAACTAACCCAGCAGAAAAAGCAGCGATGTCTCAACAAAAAATATCCACATTTTTTGTCACTATCCCAGCAGGAAAAAGTGATGTCCTTGCAAAAAAATAATGCTTTTTGTGTTACTAGCCTGATGAAAAAAGCGGCAATGTCTCGCCAAAAATAACTGCTTTTTATGTTACTAAAAATATATAAATATACAGGGTTTGAACTATAAGCTGAGCTTCGTGGTGGTCTCCAAAATAACAGTGCAAAATAACTCAGTTCATGCCCACACAGCCTTATAGAGCTCCGGACGTCACGTGACTCGGTTTGTTTACACCACCATGTTGGCAGTCCTTGAGTGAAAATGACTGGCGCCAGTGCTAATTTCAGGTCGTCAGAGTTCACTTTGCACGTTAAAGGAAATTGTGCGATATATCGCAAAACTTGACCGATTAATCATAGCTGACCCTTACAATGCCCCCGGGGTGCTTTTCAGGAGTATTGACACAGCCAGAGCGGACAGTTTTCCAATATTGCAGTATCCCGACATCTACAATTACTTGATCCAACTCTCCCTCGTCCTACTCCAGAGATTCCCTGAAAGCCGATAAGAGCCTGGAGGGGTACAAATGGATACAATCTGGCAGCCTTACATATAACAATAATAAAATAATGTAAGGAACACGTTTGTTTTGCGTTGCTCATTGAATGAGCAACATCCTTTTACTAGCTCCGCAAAATCCACGCCATAATTCAAAGGTCAAACTTGCCTTTTATTAAAATTAAACGGTTAGAAATCGCAATAAAAGCATGTAAAATAAACATTAAAGTTAGCGAGCGTCGGATTCTGTACCTGATATGAAGTGATTACTACACAAGTGGAATCCGTTGCCTGTGGGCTCCCACCACTCAGTTTTCTTCTGCTCGCTTCGTGCATGTTTTATGGCAGTAATCCACCTCTGCCGTCTTTCGGGATGTTTCGGAATTCGATAAAACGCTCTCCCCTTCACGTATCGACTGTTCTGACACCCAAGGGCACAACAGCTGTCCACCATGTTCACTTTTATATGAATACAGCCTGAAGAAGAGACGAGTTAGCTGTTAGCTATGCTTGGCAGTCAGTTGAACAGCGCACTTTCTTGCCAATATGGCTGTGTTTTGATTTTGACTGTTGCATACCGGGATTGCGCCCCATGGTGTCTTGGCGCCGTAGTTGCAGGCAAAGGCCTGTCATTCACGGGAGAATATCGTCGTTCTTTTGGAAAACATGTCCTTATTTTGGACTAGTTATTTATCTCGCTAACGTAAATAATACTCAGTAATAGATAGATAGATAGATAGATAGATAGATAGATAGATAGATAGAGTGGCAGGTCACTACAAAACACCCACATTTGGTGCCTAAAACACTGCTGGAAACACAGCAAATCACAACTGGTTTTGTTGTTAGTTGGTCTTGAACAGTGGTCTGCAGGTTAGCAGCTGTCTCGCCCTGGTGACACGCCACCCACCATCCCCTCCACCTCACAATGACACAGTCAGCTCATATAGTATTACACTTTAGAAACGTTGATATGATATGCATGAAATGTGTGAATGTAGCATATTTGTGGTTTGCAGAAACATACAATGACAACATTTTCCTCTAGCGACTGTGCTGATATGTGACAGTATAAAACATACAGTACAGTGCTCCACCCTTTCTTTGCTGTAGGACGAGTTTGCCGTCAGCCTGATTCTAATTGATTTTCTGGAGGACAAAAAGGAGGAATCAGACCTGGGAAATTAGCCAATGTCATCTTTGTGGAGACATTCTTAGTCTTTAGCTGTGAGCATAAATGTCACTGAACAGTAAAACACTCGTTAATTAAAGTGTAATTGTGTTACAGTTGGTTCGGTGCCTCATTTAGTTCCATCTGATTATAGCAATAAACTGCCACCACAGTTTCAAACACAGGTGACAGAAGAGAGCTGTACAGACACTGACTGGAAGCCTTTGTGTTATTATTATGTAACCATAAATCCAATCAGCATCATTTGACATCACACAGGCCACCTGGTCGTGGCCCAGTACAGCCACTGTCCTTTACTGTGCACCACTGAGCAGCTGCACAAGATGAGATGGAAGTTAAGGTGCAATTAAAACTACTTTTCTTGCCCCATAGCACAGAATGACTCTGACACATCTGCAGGAGGTTGATAGAGTTGTTGATTTACAACAGCCTCTGAACAGGTGAAATTCAACATTATCCGCAGTTTTGATACTTTTCCAAACTCATTAGTTGGAGACAGAAGAGAAAGAAGTGTGAGAGTTGAACTACAGTGAAGAAATTGCTCAATTGCAGCATCATTAAAAGGGTGCGGAATTGGAATAGCGTTTTTATGAGAACCTGGGAGCTCGTTTCTGTCATCACAAATGCCACAGTGTTTTGCATAACCAAGGTTATAAAATAATAGGCTGATGATGGAAAACTCAAGGTCTGAGCAATGACCGCAGGAATTTGCTGAACACTCTGTAACGTCGCTGTGGCACAAACAGGGTCGTTAAGGTTGAATAAGTACAGGCTTAAGTCCCAGAATAGCTAATTAATATACAGCATGGGCTCTTGGAGACTCACGGGAGGCCAGACACAACAAACACAGGCAAGGAGGGATGTATAAAAAAAATAGGCTGCACTTTATCATTTTGTTGGTGGCGGTAGTAAAAAAATACCATAAATGTAAGATTGAAAAAAAGGATGTGTCTCTGTGTTTGTATCAGATTTTGAATCCTAATGCATTCTCAGCGTGTAGCAGAGCTAATCTTCCATACATGCATTACAGCGTTATCAGTGATTCTTTTGAAAGGGCCCCATGAAACGTTTGTTTTTGATTACCAAAGGAGAGGCTCAGCCAGGGCTGCCCAGTCAGGGGTATCGGAGATAAATGTCTTTTAGTGATTGGCCGTCCCACACATCTCTCATCAAATATTCATGCTGGAGACTTGGGAGACTTCCGAGGATGCAGGGATATAGGATATTCTCCCATCAGTCTAGCGCTGGGATGGGTAGTCAATGTCTGAGCAAAGAGCCGCCTCCAGAAGAACTCGGCTGTTCAAGGCTGTGGAGGCCGGCAGGAAACTTCTCCTCTGAGGTATCGTGCTGTACATCTCAATTTCTGATTGTTGCTCATTCTCCTGCGCTGGGAGGGGGGGGGATGTGTGATCTCTTGGATTGTGAAGGTTGCTTTTGAAGTCTAAAACTTTAAAGATTATGGATTTCTTGATTTAAATTTTAAACACTGCAGCGATCCACTGGAAGGTGGGCTCAGTGATGCAGCCTGCTTTTTGCTTTCTCATGAATGTTTGCCTTCAGAGTCCACAGCTGTTAAAGATGTGTGCACTTATTCATCTGAACAACCTTTTTCATTCTAGCATGATGTTACTATTCTGACTGATTTTAACAGTCTTCAAATGCTAATTTTGTTAGCATCACCGTGGTTCCCTCATCAAGAGGCCAGTCGGATTTTTCTATTGGATTTTGGCTTATTTCAGAAAATAAGCTCTGTGGCAAACAAACATTTATGAAACTTACACATTTTGTCTAGCAAGTTAATCCTCATGTGAACACCACTTTTAAGATTTTTGAAGCCTAAATAAAATTGCCAGAAGTAAAAAGCTAATGTTAGGCTATCTTGGTTCAGACTACAGGAACTTTGTGTAATTATTTCATTAGTTTCATAAGTATGGGCGCAAAGCTAGCTAGCAGCACAGCAAAGGAGCAGCTCAGGAGCAGCAGAGCAGTATGCCCCCAAATCATACCAAAACACAGTTTCATTACATGATTACTTTGGTACAAACATTTACCCAACACTGTGGGAGATAGCCTTTTGAAATGTACTTGACTAACTGAAAATCTACCCACATTTGGCGCTTGATTAATTTTGGACCCTGTTCCTGGGTAACTCTTTTCTCACATGACTAGTACTCTCAGGCCGTACCTGACTCAGAACTATGTCAGTTGAATCAGATTTGGCTTTTCAGTTTTTTCTTTTTTCCATATACAGTTTGAGAGTTAGAACAGGGTTCAGCAGGGTTCAGTGTGACAGTGACATTCACGTAATAAAGTAAACGAGCTAACTACGCTAACAACGGATTGGAAATGTGCAACAACATTTTTTGCTAACAGCAGATATCACACAAAAGCCAGAGACTGTGTCGTATTAGGATTCTGTGAGCTGTAAATTCACCACTGCAGAAGGCACGAGATGATGTTATTTCAGAGCCTGACCATGTCGTGACGGATCAACTTCAGACCCAAATGCAAACACAACCAGGAAGCTGGGAATGGTTAAAGGCAGTTTATTGCAGTTTGAAGATGGGGGGCTGAGGGCTTGAGTGAAATGATGGCTGAGGTGGGCAGGGAACAGCAAAGCAGAGCAGGCTGACATGAAACTGGCGTGGTGAACCTGAGACACAGAACAAAGTGTGAACTGAGGTCCTAAAAGACAAAGTGTCAAACTAAGAAGTTGGCCTTGACGTCTGTACTGCAGAGGAGACTGGACGATCTGGCAGAGTCTGGAGGTCTGAGCCGGGTTTTATACTGCAGTGGCTTATTAATGAGGTTCAGGTGTGCAGGTTCAGCAGCTGCTGGCACTCAGGAGGATTGGCAGGAGGAGGGAACCAGGGGGCCACGCCCAGCAAACATACAGAGGCAGACTGAAAACAAGCATGAGACACTATAGAGAGGAAACAGAAAACACAAGGGAACTGATAGGACAAAGTTTCTCTTCCTTCAGGCAGCTGCGTACATGTACGCAGCTGCCTGAACCAATGAGCAGCGTCACAGCAAGGAACGCTCACTCAGCAACTAAATCCAAAGTGTTCCTTGAAGCACAAAGCACGCTGACTGACCAACACCAAAAACTGCGGGGAGACTGAGTGGTTTCCAGCTGATGATTCAAACCTCCAACTGTAAGGAAGCAGCCCATTTAGGTCCTGTCTACATGTATACAGATATTTTTAAAAATTGATATTTTTCCCTCCATTTTAAGAAAAAATTCTGTTCTCACAACCCTTTATTTTACAAAATATCTGTCCACACTAGAACGTAAAAATGACTTCAAACGCTCGTTAGCTGTCCTGCACAGTTCACAAAGGGAGTAAAGTGTAAAGGTCAGCATTACTTTTTTAAAAACACCTACTAGAGATCTCATCACCATCAATTCTGTTTCGATAGAAGGATGAAGGAGCTCACTCAAAGATCTGACTGATGCTCTGGAAACAGGAATAGCCATAATTATGCTTGATTTAAAGTTTTAATAAAATTCAAACAGGTGAATTAATATAAGTGAATTATATATTAATTCACACCCGTACAGTTGTCATGAATGTTGAAATTAACAGAGACCCAAATAGTTTTTTGTACTAGACTGTAAACATGTTTATTTCTGCTGTAAAGTTCTAACATGGGGGTCTATGGGGACTGACTCGCTCTTGGAGCCAGCCTCAAGTGGACATTAGAGGAACT
This sequence comes from Epinephelus moara, assembly GCF_006386435.1. Classification (NCBI taxonomy): domain Eukaryota; kingdom Metazoa; phylum Chordata; class Actinopteri; order Perciformes; family Serranidae; genus Epinephelus; species Epinephelus moara. The sequence goes on along the minus strand of NC_065525.1, from coordinate 41,099,237 downwards.
GCAGTTTGTGGCATTTTCCAGCTCCAGATATTGCCGTTTGGATGAAACTACCAAATCATTAATATTTTAAACACAGCATCTATTTTTTTCTACTAAGTGGAGGATTCTTTTTTACCTAAAAACAATCTGAGTGCATCAGACTTTAAATAACTGTGACACTAACTGGGACCAAATTTGACCTCTGTGATATGTGGTTGAATTTTTATTTCACGCATCATGAGCATGGCTGAGTCACATAATTGAAACACAGACGTCCATCTGGAGTTAATATGAATCACAGTAGGACTCCAGGAGACACTATACCTGTGAGCAAACAGGGCTGATACCTCATGAGATCACTGAGTCACACCTGTGAGCACATTATTTAAACAGAGGTACTTTTAGAGGTACAGAAAAAAAAATCTATGAGCCCACAGTGTCCAAAAATGATTCAGTGTCAGTGGACCACCTCCAAAAAACCTGACACGTCATGATATCAATTAAACTTTTACTACTTATATTTTCACCGTAAGGGACAGACTGTAACGTATCTTAATGTTTTTAGACGGGGCCAGAGGCATTATGTCATTGGGTTGCCTGTCCGTCTGTCCCATTCCCATGAACGTGATATCTCAAGAACACCTTCAGGGAATTTTTTCAAATTAGGCGCAAATGTCCACTTGGACTTAAAAATGAAGTGATTAGATTTTGGGGGTTAAAGGACAGGGTCAAGGTCAAGGTTGTTGTGGCCTATTCTGTCTCATTCTTGTGAATGTGATATCCCAAGAATGCCTTCAAGGATTTTTTCAAAAAAAAATTGGCACAAACATTCACTTAGACTCAAGGATGAAGTGATTCGATTTAGTGGTCAGGGGTCAGAAATCAAGGTCACTTTGACCTTGCATCTGTCACATTCTTGGGAATGTGACATCTCACAAAAACCAAAGAATTTCCTCAAATTTGGCACAAACGTTCACTTCACGTCAAGGATAAACTAATTGGAATGCGGTGGTTAAGGGTCTCTTGTGACCTTGCTTCCATCTTATTCACGTAAAAGTGGTATCTCAGGAACACCTAGAGGAAATATCTTCACATTTGGCACACACTTGTACTCACGAGCTGATTAGATGTTGATGGTCAAAGGTCAAGGTAACTGTGACCTCATCTGTCGTATTCTTGTGAAAGCGATATCTCAAGGAAACCTGGAGGGAATTTCTCGAAATTCGGCACAAAGAGCTAGTTGGACTAGGTCAAAGGTCACTGTGACATTGCATCCATCTTATTTAAAAAACTTAGTGTCTCAAGAAGGCCTTAAGGGAATTTCCTCAAATCTGGCACGAACACCCACTTAAGAATGAACTGATTAAAATTGAGTCGTCAAAGGTCAAGGTCACTGTGAGTTCCCAAAACATGTTTTTGGCCATATCTCAAGAATTCAGACACTAATTAAGACAAAACTTGAAAACATGATAAAATAATGAAGGTCAAAAGGTCAGCTTGACTGTGACATCATCATGTTTTAACGTCATATCTCAGGAACAGAAGGGGAGACATTTGGTCAGATACTGAATTGGTGACTCTAATCTTGAAACTGTGCTGATTGTATAGATCTTCTGTGTGTGAAGCATCCATGTTTTCACTGACATGGATGGAGACTGTAACCGCAGCTTGATGGGTTCATGGAGCCATTCAACCACAGAGCAGTAATATGTGTTTAGATATTGGTTTTATGTATATTCTGGGACGAGCACTTTTTGTCCACAGTGTTCAGTTTTCAGACGCCCTTTTTTCTAATGACACTGATGATTCTTGACTGAAATGGAGGCTGCACCTTTAAATTTACCTGAGTACTTTCAGCTGCTGTGATTAAATGTAAAAACCCAGCTGTGTGTGAGCTCACATTCAGCTCTTTGGCCGTCGACTCCCTGCTTGACCAAAAAGCTCATTCCCTAAGAGCACTTCAATGTATGCGCTGTCATACTGGGTGAAACTGGGCCATCTTATTGTGTCTCCAGTCCTCATTTCAACACGGAGCCTTTTGAAAAGCCTGCCAGTGCTCCGTCCTCCCCTGCACTAAATGTGTAGGGAGGAGATAGTGCATTCTCATGTTATCTGCCACCGGCCTCTTGCCCCTTCAGCCATTTTCTCATTTCACAGATTTGACCAGGAGGTGACCTTGGCTTTTTAAGTGCTTTTAAGGCAGAGCCAAGTCTCCTCTTCCTTTTTCCTGTCTCACAAATGGAGACAGAGAGAGAGAGAGAGAGAGAGAGAGAGAGAGAGAGAGAGAGAGAGAGAGAGAGAGAGAGAGAGAGGGAGAGGGAGAGGGAGAGAGAGAGACACACACACAGAGAGACGGAAGGAGAGGGAGAGGGGATTTCTTTGCAGTCTTTTCTTCAATGGCCTTTTTTCTCCTCCTTTTCTTTTCATCCTCTCTCCTGCCCGTAGCCACTGTCCAGTTTTTTTTATGGAGTAGACATGATGACAGGCTGTTGTCTGCTAATTCAAGTGGGTCTGTGCTTTTAATGTAGGGAATGGCCTCAGGGGAGCTGCAGCATATGTTTATGGCATATGACGTCAGGCACAGAGGGCAGTCAGGGAGTTTGAAGTCAGGGAGACACACAGTCTATTAGCCGGATGTGATATAACAAAGAACTAATTGAATATCTTTGCCCTGGAGAGTACTTCACAATATTCAAATACTAATCATCTTGTGTCTCAGATGTACGCAATAATTTATATCACCGGCCGCATCTTCACAACCTCACACAAGGGACGGGGAAGAAATAAGGACCATATGCACGTGTCTGCATGCGTACAGGGGGTGTACACATGTCAAGTGTGTTTTCTAGTGGAAATAAACAGGCGGCATCGCACTCCTCCATCGCCCTTCCTCCCAAGTGCACCCCTGGCAGAGCGCTAATCTGGGTCAAAGTGCTAACTGCTTAGAAGGGCCGTGGAGAGGTTCGGCCACATATGAATCATTTCTCACGCCTCCCCGTCCTCATTATGCTCACCGCAGCTGGAACGGCTTTCATGTTTTCCTCTAACCTTAAACACTCAGACAACAGTCTGAAAGCTTCAACCGCATCCTCAATCTCTCTCACGCCGGGACTGTTGGTGACTCTTCCCATCACTGCGGAGAGTCCGAGAGCCTCTCAGCAGCCCTCTGTGATGAAGCAAGTGCTGTGCATGTTGTCGCATCATCAGCACATTAAGCTCTTTGATTGCACTCAGTTTGTGTTTCATGATAAATGCAGTCTCCCTTTCATATCGCTAATGGCGTTTCGTGTCACTGATGGCTGTCCAGAGATGGCACGAGTCCATCCACAGCTATAAATGATATGAGACCTTTTCCTCTCCAGCCAAGTAACCAGGAATCAAACAGGGGGAAAAATATAGACCGATCTGAGGAAGCTCTTTACAATCACATTTCAATTACGGCCCGGGCTGGATGATCTGGGCGATTGTAGTGCAGAAGGGAAAGGGCCACAGGCGTTTGTTCTAAATGTTTTGATGCTCGATTGCTCTGAAGGCAGCATCAACGGGTGGCACATGCTCAGTATTTCATGAGAGTGTACTCCAGCTCGCGCCACCTGTGCCAGTGCTGCTCTGGAAAAAACCAGCCTTAATGCTGATGAATTGAAAAGCTTTGTTGATGTCTCCAACACATCCTGGAACGACAACAAGGCACCGTCCTCTCACTGCATGAGCTCAGAAAGGCAAGGCCACCAGGGCCATCCGGGATAGGAAAAGGCTGTTTGGAAATATTTTGTATCAGAGAGGCTGCCTGGCTGGGACCATTTGGGGTTTTTTCCGCTCCAAGGCTTGTCTTGCACACCGGTACCTTATGGGAGAACAGCTGGAAGTGCCGTTGTCACTGGACTGCTTGTTTCTCCCTCAAGGGGCCATGGTGGTGGTTGGTGGTGGTAGGGGGAGGGTGGCGCACTTGGACAGTGTGTCCGCAGGGAATGCATCACATTCAGCACACACACTCTCCCGTCTCCTTCACAACACCTCCTCTGCCCATTAGAATGACTGAGCTGGAGCTGCTGACAGCAGTGACAGGCGCAGCGCAGGGAGGCGATGGAGGAGGCTGCTGCTGCTGCTGCTGCTGCTGCTGCTGTTGCAGGGTGGTACATCTGTTTGGGTCCTCGATGCAACCGTCTGGCCTCCGAAGTTTGATGGAGCTGGGATTGGTAAAGCACGCCAGCTCTGGGACCATTTTATGATCAGAAAACCACTTGACAGCTTCCAGATGCAAACAAAAAACAGAGCAAAAGAAGAGTTTGTGTTGTCGCCTTGAATAACGAGATGAGTCCCTTTGGAAGATTACCTTTGTGGATGACTCCTCAAACATGATTGGCTGTTGCAGCACACATGGTTTACAGGAATTACATGTCGGATCTCACAGCTTTCAGGCTTTAATTTACCACACCGTGCCTTGATAACAGCCTCACTGACAATTCCCCACTGCATCCCGATAATTAAGATCATTCCTGAGTTTCTACAGGGGGCGTGGATGTCTGACAAGGGTCTTTGTAGATGACAGATTCCTTTGTCTGGCAGCCTGTACGAACGTAGTAATTGGTAAACTTTCTGACCAATTTGAATTATTAACAAAACAGCCATTTCATAATAAAGGGATTTATTATTCCGCCCTGCGCCACAATTTTGTTATCAACAAAAGCCTTTGTTACTCTCGGCTTTTTATCAGGAGAGAAAATCCATTGAAAGTGGCTAAAGGCCTGACACAAAGCAACTGCTGAATCCCTGCAAATCTGCAGGCTTAATTGATTATTTGTGCAGAGCTGTATATCTGCAAGGTGCAGGATACCCAGGGGAAATAATGTAAAACAGATAACAAGATGAAATGAGGGAGAATTGCTTTCTGCTACCATTTTATTAATCTTTTCCCCTTTTTTTATTCACAATGAGTTTCCCATCTAGGTTTTCCCATTACAGAAACGTAGCTTCACATTTTGAAAACGACGTGGCCTAAATCGAAAGTTGAGGGTTGATTCAAGCAGGCAAGAAAAGGGGTTTGTTAAGAGGTTATTTTGATTTCTGAATAACACATGGAGGGACTCAATGTTGTGTGCACCTCAAACTCCCAGAGGAGAACACTGTATTTTCAAATCTTATCTTCATTATTCTGCCTTCCTCAGTTCCCTGCTGGCATTCAAAGGAATGAATTCATTATGCTGATACTGTACACAAACATTTCCTTTTTCTTTTCTTTTTTGAAAAAGCAATCTATTCAGATTTTTTTCTGACTCAGGTTTGCAGGTGCTACTCCCCCTCAGCTGAGCCACGTGTTCTCTGAGGCATCCTTCCTCTTTTTTTGCAGGAATAACTTTAAAGGAACAACCTTGGGAAGATGGGATGTGAAATTACTGTGGAGCTCGACTCATGTTTGTGGCATGTCCGCACCATCCTTACCTTTTTTCCATTTACTCTGCTCCTCGCTCCCCTTTCACAGCACTCAAAAAACAAATAGTGGTATTGTTGGCATGCAGGAGGATTGCTTCCACTCGGCAGCAATCAAGCCATTACGAATGGAGAGGGAATGGGAGGCCTTTTGTTTTGTTTTGTTTCTGTGTTTTTTTTGTCGTTTTTTTTTTGGTGTGATATAGAATTCTTGGCATTAGGTTGCACATCAGGCCAGACCATAATTGCCTTCTCCTCACTGGGGAGCTCCTTGTTTTCCATTTGAAGTCTGCCTCTGTCAGATTTCACCATTAGAGGGAGGGGGTGTAGCAGGGGAGAGGAAGACAATTCCTGGATCAGTCATTTCATATGGGCTGCCAGAGAAGCATGGAGGACACTGAGGATGAATCCAGAGATAGCTTGCCAAGGTACTTTTTGCCTGGAACAAAGAAAATAATGGAATATTTCAAACAAAATATGCATAAAAACTAGGCCCTACTTTATCAGATATACTGTACTGTATCTAGTGTTCAGAAGATTACATGATATTGATTATTTATTCAACGAATGTGGTATTTAGCTGATTTTACATAATGGTAAATTAAATATATTTTGGTTTAAGACACCACTTGGGCTCTGGGATCTTGTGATGCACATTATCTGCTATTTTCTGACAGTTTAAGACTAAATGATTGGATAAAAAAATTACAATTTCTAAATTAATATTGAAAAACATCATTAGTTGCAATCGTAAAAATATGACATGCTTTTTGCTGCAGGATCTGGCTGATGGTACATGAGTTCTCTTCAAAAAATATTTCCAAGTCCTGAATTCTGTGCTCCTAATTGCACAGGGCACTTTGTCGAATCATTGGGAACATTAATTTTTCGTCTTCATTATGATACTAGTTTATACAGAGATCTTCACATAATTTTCCAATTCCCTTGTTTCTCATATTCACTCCCTTGTGTATTCATCTTTCTGCACAGAAACATAATAACCTCCAGCTCACTGTGACGTCAAGGATTGATGGGCAAAAGATTTCCAGCTGAGAGCCATTTCAAAACCCCGAGGCGCTACTGGTGGTGTGAAATAACCAGGTGATAGTTTCCTTAGAGGATTTTTGGAGGCTTTCTCGTCATATGGTTTTATTGGTCTCTTTCAGGAGCAACTGTAGTAACAATCAGAGGGAATTCTGGTTCCTGCACAGGGCTGTACACAACTCAGAATTATAGTCAAATCAGATTTGGCTGAGGTGTCATGCCATGGTTCCCACAGTCCAAAATTCTGAAGCCCCATCAGTTCAAACCTAAGTTTACCTAAGTTTATTTTGAAAAGGAGCGTATGCATGTAACAAGCACAAACATTTCCTGTGAAGTGTATTTTGAAAAGACACATTGCATGTAACGTCATTCCAGAATGTCCAAAACTGACACAGGAAGCTACCTGGTGCGTCATAAGTTGATGTTATGTCCACAGACAAAGGGGTGAAATGACGGTGACGGGTTTGCATGAGAACGTGTCATCTAAGGAGAAGACAGGGCAGCTGCCTCTGTCTTTCTCAGATTCACCGTGAGTCTGTGTCTGCAGCTGCCTGTACCAGAGAGCAGCCTGAAAGCGAGGAGCGCTCACTCTGCAGCTACACCTGGGGACCGAAAGTCTTCAGATGTAGCTGCACACTGACTGACCAAAAAAAAAAAGGCTGCTCCACTTGAAGAACCTCAGTTTACTGAGGGGACTCAATTGATGACTTGGATGTTCGACTTTCAGGGGGCAGCCCTACTCCTACTGTAGGAGGGTGTGTTTTAAAGCCAAACTGCACAAAAAGTAGCAGAGTTTATTGAATTTAAAAAAATGCTGATGATCAAATTGAACATTTAGCCACAAAAATGGAAATCACACGCTCTGCTTTTGTCACAGTTTTGTCGCTGCCACCTCCCTCTATGTCAGTCTAACAGGATTTAACCTCTTACTGAGAGCACGCTTTTCAAAGGGACTTGTGAACAGACGGCTGATACGAGTTAAGTGCACAGCGCGTTGCCGGGTAGACGCAAGCGGAAAGCCAGTGTTGTGGTTTATTTGGTCCAGTTCACACACACACACAGAGCATAATGGATATTTAACAGCCCCAGCCTGCTGGAAGTGTGCTGTGTCCTGAAATGGTGCCGGGGACATCTGAGGGAGTGTGTGTGACTGCCAGGATGACACACCCATTAAAACACACTTAGTCCCTTTCACTGCTGCAGTTCCACTCTGGATTCATGCCACAAGAATGAACACAACAACAGCAACATGCCTCCCTCTGGTTAATGGATGCTCGCAGTGAATCATACCAACATCCATATATCCATATATACCTATTCCATATCCTGGAACATTCAGAGAATATACAGTAGAGACAGGGATGGTGACGTCTTAGGTGTTCTGCCATGCATCTCAGTCACAGTTAAATCTGGGGTAGGAGAAGCGAACATGTTTTCCAGCTGCGCCTTTGGCAGGATGAGCATCTCATCCTCTTCCTGCTCTGAGCCCACACTGAATTATTGAAATAAGAGAGGCGCCTCGCTTTGTCTTGTATCATCAGGATAGACACCCAAAACTCCAGCCTGAGAGATCAACTCCCCTCCAACATGAAGCAAAAAAAATGTTTAATTGTAGCCCTCCCAGCAGATCACGCAACAAACACCACTTAGCTTTATAGTGGGTCAGGAGTCTCGACATAGCTTCTGTTTGTGCAGAAGGGAAAGAGCAGCTGCTGAGTTCCCACCGAGGAAGATGAGACAGACCGGCGCTGAGAAGCCAGAGTTACCTGAGCCGTGGTGTCAGGAGGACTCTGGTGCTTGTAGCTTTGCAGCTGAGATTCCTCTAAAGTGGCTCTAATGATTCTTCTCATCATCGTGCTGCACTCAGCTTTCTCCAGCAGAACTCTGCAATTTACTGCAGACACGCCACATAGAGTGGAGGCGATGCAACATATTCTGATTCAGCCTGTACCATGTGTATTCAGGGCATTTCTTCACAACATTAACACAGTAGCTCACAAAGAAAGAGTCTGTATTGTTATAAATATGGTTCAGTATTTTGGGTGTATCTGACTGGACACATGTTGATTCTAGCTGGCAGCATTGCGTCAGGTCTCATGTTTTATTTAGAAAAAAATCAGCTTTTGCCATCTGATAGAAGGTGTCGGGCCCCACAGGTTGAGGTGAGGTTCAGACTGTTGAATTTGAAACAGACAGCTCCCCCCCTAGCGTTTCCAAGTGGTACAGTATGTTGCCGCTGTAGCACAGGCAACTGGATTGTTTTCAGTTGTCCTCGGAGATCAGCAGATATCACAGTTTCAACAGTTACTTTGGTTGTTACACCGTCAGCCATTTCTGCCACTGGGGATACTGCAGAGGCCTTACAACAACTACGTTTATATGCACAAATACAAATACAATGTTTCTACCAAGCTGCTTACATGTCTAATAAAAATGAATATTCCACTAATTTTTATAGTTTACATGCAGCCATGGGTGGCACGGTGGTGCAGTGGTTAGCATTGTTGCCTCACAGCAAGAGGATTCCTGGTTCAACCTCGGGGTGTAAGAGCCTTTCTGCATGGAGTTTGCATGTTCTCCCCGTGTCAGCGTGGGTTTCCTCCAGGTGCTCTGACATGTTCTCCCCATGTCAGCGTGGGTTTCCTCCAGGTGCTCTGACATGTTCTCCCCGTGTCAGCGTGGGTTTCCTCCAGTTGCTCTGACATGTTCTCCCCATGTCAGCGTGGGTTTCCTCCAGGCGCTCCGACATGTTCTCCCCATGTCAGCGTGGGTTTCCTCCAGGTGCTCTGACATGTTCTCCCCGTGTCAGCGTGGGTTTCCTCCAGGTGCTCCGACATGTTCTCCCTGTGTCAGCGTGGGTTTCCTCCGGGTGCTCCGACATGTTCTCCCTGTGTCAGCGTGGGTTTCCTCCAGGTGCTCCGACATGTTCTCCCCGTGTCAGCGTGGGTTTCCTCCAGGTGCTCTGACATGTTCTCCCCGTGTCAGCGTGGGTTTCCTCCAGGTGCTCCGACATGTTCTCCCCGTGTCAGCGTGGGTTTCCTCCAGGTGCTCAGACATGTTCTCCCCGTGTCAGCGTGGGTTTCCACCGGGTGCTCCAGCTTCCTCCCACAGTCCAAAGACATGCAGGTTAATTGGTGACTCTAAATTGTCCGTAGGTGTGAATGTGAGTGTGAGTGGTTGTCTGTCTCTATGTGTCAGCCCTGTGAAAGTCTGGTGAACCCTGCCTCTCACCGAGTGTCAGCTGGGATAGGCTCCACCCCCCGCGACCCCTAACAGGATAAGTGGTTATGGAAAATGAAATTCATGAATGCAGGCGTGCAGACTCTGATTAATGTTTCCTAACATGTAATTTATCATGTCAACATATGGAGACGGGGAACAGCTGGAGCTTGTTGTGCTATTTTGCTTCTCTGTATTTTACAAGTTTCAAGTTTTACACCTGCAGTGGAGTTATAAGAAGACATAAACTTAATCTTTTATTCCTTCAACCACCCTCTCAAAAAGGTGGGTGTGGTCATATTTGCTCATACCTAAAAACCTGTTGATAGAGGGTTAGTTGGTTGGAGTTGGTTTGGGTACAACGTACAGAGCTGACTGTAAGGCCGAGTGTTGCAAACTGCAAGACCCATATTCTGAATGCACTGTGTACATGTTCAAAGGACGCTCCTAAAACCTAAATAATACCGACACATCCCACATGGCTTAATCAGAAAATGCCTCATTTGGAAAAAGGCCTATGGGTTCATTTATGCTCAGTGTGTTCGAGACATATGTGGACGGAGACTTCTGTCTGTATTCTACTTGTGTGTGTTTTTTCTGAAAGCTTACCCACGCTGACATGGGGAGAACATGCAAACTCCACACAGATGTGCCCCAGCTGGCCGGCAGGTTCAAACCAGGAACCCTCTTGCTGTGACGCAGCAGTGCCAACCACTGCACAGTAGTCGATATAAAACTGCAGCCATTAACCAGCTCACAGCTAAAGCAGCTCTGTAAATACACTGTGGGTAGTGAAGGTAGTGCTGTGTAAGCATAAAAAATACCTGCTAAATATTGTAATTCCTGATAATTGGCGGCCACATTAAATCACTCTGGGTGGAAAATTGCAGAGAACAGGCCGTAGTGGATGGATATGTTAAATTCAGTTTTCAAGTGTGCACAAAGAGGTATTGACTCACCGAATCCCAGGTGAGGCTGACTCCTGGTGCGAGTGATCGATGTGTGTGTGGTCATTGAACTGAGCTTAGAAGTAGTTTGTATTCTATTAGGCATCTCTGGGGCTTTGCAGCAGTGGAACAAAAGCGCATGCTGATGCCTAATTGCTGCCAAAGAAAAGACCAGCGCCATTGTTACATCTGTAGGCTGTTACTGCTGCTGTTTCCACCTCAGTCAGTCTCCGTTGCTATGAGAAGTTGCCAATCCTGTCGTGGCCGAGCCTGATACGTTATTCTGTTCTATGTGTTACAGCTTTCATTGCTGCTGATAAGCCTCCTAATACATGTTCATTTACAGTCCACATCGGATGGATTTGTTTGTTTTATTTGTGTATGGAGACAGGGAAACACTTCATTTAGTGACATAAACACATCATTTAGTGACATATTAAAGGGCTATAAATCTATTTACTGAATAAGTCAATGGGTTTCTGTGCTTAGTTTCTGACAGACAGTAGGAAGTGACAAGGTTGTCACGTTAACCATGATTTTTTTTCCCCATATCCTTCTGAGACCCTGCATCCTCACATGAAGACATCCCATTGTGGGTTTCCTGCATCTTATCCTTCATTCTGCTTAACTTAGACCTGTTGTCCTCATTTGTGGAAACTTTTATGTTCCGATCCTGACACCAAAGTGGACAACATATAAAACCTGATCAAATTTTATGGTTGGAACTTGTTTTTTTGTCCTAAATATTGTCTGTAGTTTGACATGGCAACAAATCTGACAAATTTTAACAGCAATGAGCTAAAATGCTGTTAATAAGGAAGTACTCCTTTGAGGACACTGGGACTTTATTATGGTATTATTATAGCATTTCACACAGGCCAGTTAGGTGTGACTGTTCAGACATAAAAGGACATTCCTAGATTTTTATTTTTTTTTTGCACAGCTATGTTCAGGCATTGGGCAATGAACAGCTTTGAACAGTCTTAGGCCTTTAGTTTCACAGAGCTAGTTTCGAGCAGTGCAACCCGAGGCGTGCTCAGTTTGGTAGTTTGGCAGACCGAGGTATGCTGAGATGGGTGTGGCGGCGCAGCAGGGGGAGGGCGGACAGATCCAGCTTGGCGCAGTGACAGTTTCGTGCCAAAAGGCTTCGCCGAAGGTGCGCTGAAAGCTCACCAGCTGAAACCAGGTCTACTGTCAGCGCAGGGGGAGCGCAGCCAGTGTAAGCCGAAGTTTGGCTGACCGGCGGACAGTGCGCACACGTCACCAAAACCTCACAGGCAGGTTTCCAGAATATCAGGCACATTAACGATGCAATAAATACCCACAAAAATCACTATTCAATGCAACTATCTGCAATCAGCACATAAATGTATCTCTGTATCGACTGTCCCGTCACATCTGATGTCAGATCAAAGGGGATTGGCACCGTTTGGCACGTTTGGCACGCGTAATGGAAACCCAACCTGATCTGATTAAACAGCTGCAAACTAATGAGCTCACATCCCTCTCAGCCAACCACAAACAGCCACAGCATCAGATAGGGAGTATATATTCAGCATCTGTCATCTTAGAAAAGTCAAAAGAAAAGAAACAGAGTGAGACTGCGAGAGAGAAAGAGAGAGCGCGTGCACGAGAGAAACGCATCATTGATTTACGATTGTGGTGACCTCCTCCCAGGCTACCTTTGCATCATCAGCCCGTGGAGGTCTGCTCGCAGTTCCGTATATTCGGACACTGCGAGCTTGGACCTCCCGGACCAAAACTTCAGTTATCTCCTGGGAGAAGTTTGGCCGTCTGACGCTGCTGCTCTCTTCTGCCATGGCGAAGTGAGTAAACTCTCATTACGCCTTTCGCGCGGCGCATTTAAGGGCGAGGAGAGGGGCTCATTTGATTGGTGTGATGTGTGTAAAACCCACTCCACGCCTTCTCTCCTCCCTCTTTCTGACTTGCGCAGGTATGACAGAAAGAGGTGGGAAAGAGGAGTTGCTGCGCCAGGAGCACGGTGTGCCAAACTTGCAAAATCCGCCTGGCCACACCCAGTTGGTGAAGCGCAGGTGCGCTGCGCCTCCGCCTCGCCCGGTCTGCGAAACTAGAGGCCTTAGACTTAAACAGTGACCTTTAACCCACAGAGTTACAACAAATTAAACAAATGTTGCATTGCTTGTCATTTTGTTTTGACATTAACAGTTTCATACTTTCATGCTCACTTGTGATTATTAAAATAAACCCATTGCCCCCATATTAGTTCATAATTTCCTCCAAAAACAACTTCCTTTTCAAAGACATTGCCTTGTTTTTTATACATATCAGGTCTTACATTTCCAGTTAGCTCGGAGAAACTACAAATGCATACCAAACAAAAGCTTGGGTCTCAGGAGGATAAAGATTACCGACATGGGAGCAAAAGAAAATGTGCGTCCAATGCAGTCTTACATCATATCAACAAGTCTGACTCAAAAAATGAAACATCATAAGCTTCTTAAAGGTAATAATACTTACAGATGTTGCAGTAGATTACAGTAGAATACAGTAGACTGTATTGTGTCCATCCTGCATCTCCCTTGAAACAACCACCTCACTAAGGGGTGGACGGGGACAAAGGTTGGCCCAGACCACAATCCATCACACAAACGAGTCATGTATATATTACATGATATAGAAGTGTAGGTTTCTCTCATCATTTGAGGGGACACATATTAAAAAGGAGTTCTTGAGCATCAAGCACTTCAAAAAGAGGTAGTTGTGTCGGCCCAAAAGGCTCATTGGCCCACCGGGACACTGCCCGGTCTGCCAGATGGCCGGTCCACCCCTGACCACACTGCTCCTGTTCCCCAGTTATTTATACTAGTTTTTAACTGATCCAGGCATCAAACAGGAGATCACAAGAAAGCCCCAACAAAAGATTTAGTGAGATCCAGGCCCTCATGTCCGCCAACTCCCTGCCCTTCATAACACTAATACAGCTGAAGTGTTCTTGTATTGTTGTTGGTTTTTTATCGCATAAATCAAAGCTTTTAACAGATCTTGAAACTGGTTTGTGACCAGAGGGGACGGCCACCAGAAACTGTTTCCTGCCCAGCTCCTGTGCAGCCTCCATCATGGTGCCAGTGAGTTACTGTGCACACTAACAGGGGTCCTGTCTGCTCGGTAGCTTTGGAGAGTCTGTGTTTGCAACCAGAAGGAAAGTAAGGCTGGAAGCTTTTATCTGCTGCACCAGTCTCTGTTCAGTTTTTTATTATGTTTACGGGTTGTCTGTTCGTACTTACGTCTTTTTCTGATGAACGTGATATCTCAAGAACACCTTGAGGGCATTTCTTTAAATTTGATGCAAACGATGGGCTCAACGATGAACTGGTTAAATTTTGGTGGTCAATGTCAAGTTCACTGTGAATTTATTTATTTAACATATAATGCACATAACTGTACATATGTCTTATGTTTATCCTTATTCTTGTTTTTATTCTATTGATGTATATACTGCAGTGAACATTATGGCATAATACATAATTTATATTTCTGAATGTAACATACTAGTAACATGCACAGTGCACATATTTGTATATTTTACACACTTTGAGACTCTCAGCACAGTGAAGATAATTGTATTCCTAATATCTTAAATACTAGTGTTAAACAATGTAGCATTATACACATTTTTATTTCAATTTTATTTTATTCTATTACTTTACATTTACATACTCCTATTTAATACTCGTATTCTTGCTTATATTTCTCTATTCTTTACATCAGAGCAACTGTAATGAATCACAATTTCTCCTCTGGGATCAATAAAGTATTTCTGATTCTGATTCTAAACTCTTTCAAAGTCTTTCGTTACACCAATTAAATGAGTCTGGACAGACATGGATGTAAACTGCAACTTGACTGGTCAGTGGAGGCTTGTAACAGTGAGGCAGTGTTTCTGGTTTTCTGAGTAATTTTTTTTCCTGAACGAGGAGACGAGATACTTCAAAATCTCGCAAGAAGCTCCCACCTGGCACCTGCAAGTGACCCTGCATCCATGTTGACTCCTGCTCATGGATGTATTTATAACGTTAGCTGACAAACGTGTATGGGCATGATTTCAGTTGTCAGGTAACGTTAAGCTCACAGTTTTTTTCCATCATGCTGGACATTGTTACTCGTCACAAATTTGTCAGCTAAAGTTGTTACAACCCGTTACTAACCTAACCTGTTACACTGAGCGATAGGCCTACACTAGAAGGATGCAGTGGAAAACATAGCTAGATTATCATACCCTGTGTGTAACTAATTACGTGCCTTACCCTTATTGATCCCGTAGCTGAAATTGTCTAGGAGCAGGAGCACGGATGCAAAATACATCCATGAGCAGGAGTCACCATGGATGCAGGGTCACTTGCAGGTGCCAGGTGGGAGCTTCTCGCGAGATTTTAAAGTATCTTGTCTCCTCGTCAAGGGAAAAAAAATTACCATGAAAAACAGAAAAAAAAAACCCACAAAAAAAAACAGAAAAAAAATACTCAGAAAAACAGAAAAATAAATAATTTACTCCAAAAAACAAAAATTACTCAGAAAAACAGGGCTTTTTTTTATTTGTCAAGTGAATGCAATACGCTTCCGTAATTTGGTGTTCATTTTTCTCATTAGTCTTTAATTTTATAAGATAAATGATAGATTGATAAATAATCGTTTTTGAAAAGCTAGATTAATGAAAGCAATCATCCATGTTATATTCCATTCAGTCACTTTTCTTCTCATCTTTTGCCTTTTATCTCTTATCTTTTTTCTTATGGAACCCATATCTGAAATAAAGTGAAAATTGAATTGGCTTTTCCCTGAGTGATGGCCGCCTGTGACAGGAAAAAGTCACATTTTCACAACAAAAGAAGAGTAAGTGAGCTGATATGATCAGACAGAAGCCTCTCTTTTTGACCATCGTAGCATAAAGGATGCATAGAAATGCTGGCCGTCCACCACAGCTACAAATAGCAGCTGGGTGGCGGGTGTTGGTGCGTGCAGTTACCAAGTGGTGTATAATTTCATTGTTATTAGCGAGGAGACGTTTGAGTCGCATCAGTAATCCATTCTTCAGCACGTTGATATCCCTTACATGCTGCAGCGCCTTTAGTTTTTCTCTCAAGTGGTTTGCCAATCAGTGGATTTGGTCCACCTCTTTCCCTGAAAAGGACTTAAAACAGCACTCTATCACACATCATTACAAGTCTGTTGAAGGATAATTATGATGCTGAGATAACCACGTCATACATGGCCGTATGATACTTAAATTAATTCCCCCACAATCTGTTGATGCTTGATACAAAGGGAAGTTATTGGCACGCAGCGTCTCCGGCTGACGACATTCAAAGCAAGCCACTCTAACGTGTCGCTTCTTATGTTCTTGTCATGCAGATCCCAGTGAGAGCCTGTACAGCATGAGGCTGGTGTGGAAATCCCTGGACAAGATGAGGTGTCTGAGGAAACGCTCCACCATCCCCTTCCTCGGCTTCCTCATCACCTTCCTCCTCTTCCTCAACCTCTACATTGAAGATGGCTACGTGCTGGTCAGTACATGTGTGTTGTGTATGTCTTAGATTAAAGTGCCCACTGAGTGTTTCTACCCTTTATTTAACCTTTTAAAAATGGGCATTCAGCAGACAGCTGCAGGAACTCTGTTTGCATGATCCTGTTTAAACTGATCTAGAGACCCGATTCCAAAAAAGATGGGATGTGTGTTAAATATCAAAAACAGAGTGCAATGATTTTTAAATCCTTTTAACATACATTCTATTTAATACAGTACAAATGTTCAATGTTTGTAGTCAATGTGTGTGTTTCCACCGGCTGCGGCTGTGCTGCGTTCCGGCTCCGTCACAGCTGCGGCGCTCCAGAGCCCTCCGCAACAGATACGCAGGACTAGTCTGGGGCTGTTTAGTGGCTGTTTTGGTAAGGAGCCGGAACTAGGGCGAGAGAGACAGGATCCGGAATTCGATGGATGCGCCTTTCCGTCAAAATAAAAGCACCAAGCTAATAAAAATGCAGTGAAACTTTTTAATTTAATCGATGGTGCGCCAGAATTTAAAGTTTTACTTTGGTGAACACTCTTACTTTGGTGAATTTGGTCAATTCCGGATCCGCTCTCTAGACCGGAACCAGAATCCAGACAAAATTCAGAATGAATGGAAACCAGGCTCTTCCCCGTACGTGAAGAGCCTGGTGACGCGAGACTACGCAGGACTTCTATTTTTGCCGGACGCCAGAGCACAACGCAGCAATTCAGCACAGAGCAGATCGTGCGGGGCAGGAAGTCGTGCACAGAAACAAAATCCGGTTAATTTTCAAAATAAAATACACAGTGTTCACGGCAGATCGTATTTCCCTGCACTACACCTTGAAAATGTCATAATGGGCGGAGGCAGGCCTGAAGTCAACAGGTCAGAGGTTTTCAGATGTCATTTCACCCCGTTGACACCATGGACGAGGAGATACTAATCATGGAGGTGCACCCAGATGTCTTCCTACTACTCCTCTGGTTTTGTGGTTCTGTTTATGGAAACAACATCTTGTTGTATTGTGCTATTATGCGTGAATTCGGGGGATCTTGTGGGTCCTCGTGACTCCCAATGTCCGGCGGAGCTGCACCGCTCCGCACAGCAAACACAGCCGGTAGGTGTTGACGGACGGCAGAGCACACAGCGGATAACCAGCGCAGCCGTTCCACAATGGCCACGCATCCAGTGGAATTCCGGCGTAAGGCACCAAACCCCCAGCTGCTCAGGGTGCCTGTCCATGGGCAGCCCCCCTCGCTCTGACATCTCTCCATTAAATGCATGTAATAATAATCTTTACATGTCAACAATTAAAACAGACGGGACATAAAAACTACAACTTTTAGTGTGTTTTAAGAAGGGACTTGAGAGATTACTGACTCCGCCGACCTGATTTCCTCAGGCAGATTGTTCCAGAGCATCGGGGCCCTGACAGCAAACACTCTGTCCCCTTTAGTTTTCAGCCTCTGGAACAGACAAAAGACCTCTGCTGCCCGAGCACCTCAAAGTACGTCATGGCGTGTACGATATAAGAGGTCCGAGGTAGAGCTGTATAGGTCCTGTTTGTGCATTTGTGTATTTCAGGCCTGTGTTTATATGACAAAATCTTCCCAATTATTATGGTTTTGCTCAGGTTGTACAGATTTTAGGAACATGAAGCATTTGAAGATACTCTAAGAAATGAATCACAATGAGCAGAAATACCAGTGCAGGAGTCAAAGGGTTAATGTTTGAACATCATATTGGACCGAATATGCTTTTGAAACCCAAAATCTTGTCGTCTGTTCCCTGTGTTCGTGTTGTCCCTTTTATAATTGCTTGTTTTTTACATAAACATGTTTAAATTTTCATAACGTGGACCCAAGTCGAAATCATCCACACGATTTATTTCTTATTCATGATGCCATCAAAACTTGGTGATCACAGTACATTATCCGTGTTTGTTATTTAAATTATTAAGAGGTAGTTCACATTTTCAGCTCTCTGCTGCTCTTCTCAAGTCCATTTGCTCTGCTATGCAAACTGCCTGAAGGGATTTTAGGATTCCCTTTGTCTCCAGACGTCAAGGGTTAGCTCCGCCACGTCAAAACATATTGTCTCAAGTTTGTACAGGATGTTAGAGACAAGTTTAAGAAAACAAAAGTCTGTTCTGTCCCTTTTCTGCAGCAGTTATGACAGCTCGTACATGTTTTTTTCTCCCACTGTTTTGCACATAAGTGAAGTAATGTCGTGTTTTTCATGTTGTGTTTCAGGAAGGTGATAAAAGGCAGCTTCGGGAAACATCGGTCCACCCTTCCAGCTCAGAGCGATACGTTCACACCTTCAGAGACCTGAGTAATTTCTCTGGAACCATTAACGTCACCTATCGTTATCTGGCTGGTACCCCACTGAACCGCAAGAGTAAGTTTGTTTTCAAGAGAAATTTACATTGACTGTTTTTTTATGAGCTCGGGGGAGTTACAGTGAGTCATAGAGGAAGTGTGAACACGAGCTGAGAACAAGAACTTAAACTTAAAAATCTGTGACGTTAGGATTTAAAGCACAGCAATAAAAAGCAACGGCTCCACAGAGACAGTTTTTCCTCAAAATTAAACACTATACACACTCCTCTTCTCAACTATAGCATGATTTAGTCACCAAGTGTTTTTGACGTTTCACCTACAATAAGCACAAAGCTCTAATTTGACGTCTGAGCCTCAAAATGTTTCCCAGGACTGTTGACAAAAATTCATCACTGGTTATCAAACTGCAAACGTTATTTCGTCATATGTTTTCCTTATTGGAAAAAATGTATTAAGAATGAAATACTAGTTTAAACTCAGGCTGTTCATACGTTTTCCCACGGAAAGTAATGCACCGTTTGTACCTATTGCACATAGTCATGAGCCAGTAATTTGTGTCTAACCCATGTATTTGGGAAGGCTGACATCACGTTGCCAATGTGCAGAATAAAGAAGGGAGCAAAACCCTTGCGGCCGTACACATGCTGCATTTTTTGCGCCCTCTTATCCATTGTTTAAATGTAGACGAGCTGCAGGCACGCTCAGACACCAGAGTGAAAGTTCATGCGTTCCTGAGCGACTATTTTTTAGGGCACCATGCCCTGAGATAACCTGAGCTCAACTTGTGGAACACAGCAGCACACACACCGCATGACATGTGACAGGGAACAACCAGTCACAACTGACAGATATCTTCCCCTTCTTCAGTAAATATCAGTCTGTCACAAATATGGAGGCGAAGTTGATCATTTTAGTGCAGAGCTGTCAGAGCTTTACATCGGTCCCTCAAACAATATTTTAGGCCCAATACACACTTGAAAATCAGCATCTGGAAGAAGATCCGCTCTTCCCAACCAACAACCAGCAACTTTCACCCAGGACGTCATGTGGACGCGGAAAGTCCATGACCAAACGAAGATATGTGACGAGGTCAGGGTGAAAATGTGTTGTTCATGTTGACGCCATATTTCAACATGGCCAGGATGCTCAGGAACATGTGCCCAGGTGTAAATAGCATCTTCTTTAGATTTATTTTTTGGGGAACTGTCTTGAGATTGAAATGATGAATCCTGTTTATTGAATGTTTGTACAAATATTTACTGAAAACTGGTCACTTTCAAGCATTTCTGTGACATGATGATCACATCAAATGTTCATTTCTGTCCACAGAGTATCTCACCATTGGACTGTCATCAGTCAAAAGAAAAAGAGGGAACTACCTTCTGGAGACGATCAAATCCATCTTTGATCAGTCCAGTTACGAGGAGCTCAAAGAGATTGTGGTCGTGGTCCACCTGGCAGACTTTGACCTGGTCTGGTGTGAGAACCTGGTGCAGGAAATCACCAGGAAGTTTGCCCACCACATCATAGCTGGACGCCTCCTGGTGATCCAGGCTCCAGAGGAGTACTATCCATCTCTGGACGGCTTAAAAAGGAACTACAACGACCCGGAGGACCGGGTCCGTTTCCGCTCCAAGCAGAACGTGGACTACGCTTTCCTCCTCAACTTCTGCACCAACCTCTCCCACTTCTACATGATGTTGGAGGACGATGTGCGCTGCTCCAGGAACTTCCTGACGGCGCTGAAGAAGGTGATCACCTCCAGAGAAGGTTCCTACTGGGTGATGCTGGAGTTCTCCAAGCTGGGCTACATCGGGAAGCTGTACCACTCCAGAGACCTGCCACGACTGGCTCATTTCCTCCTCATGTTCTACCAGGAAATGCCCTGCGACTGGCTCCTCATCCACTTCAGGGGTCTGCTGGCCCAGAAGGACGTGATCCGCTTCAAGCCCTCGCTGTTCCAGCACATGGGCTACTACTCCTCCTACAAAGGAGCGGAGAACAAGCTGAAGGACGACGACTTTGAGGAAGACTCCATAGACATTCCTGACAACCCTCCTGCCAGCCTTTACACAAACATCAACGTCTTTGAGAACTATGACGCCACCAAGGCTTACAGCACTGTTGATGAATATTTCTGGGGGAAGCCTCCGTCCACAGGAGACTTCTTTGTCATAGTCTTTAATAAATCTACCAAAATTAGTAAAATCAAGATTGCCACTGGCTCTGACGACCGTCAGAATGACATTCTTCACCACGGAGCTCTGGAGGTAGGAGAGAAACTAGTTGGGACTAAAAAAGGGAAACAGTGTTCCTCCTATATCACTTTAGGGGAGTTTAAAAATGGCAACATAGAGGTTCAAGACGTAGACCACAAAATTGCCTTTGACATTGAGTGTGTTCGCATCGTGGTGACGGCCAGTCAGAAAGAATGGCTCATTATTAGGAGTATAAGTTTATGGACTACACAACCCCCCAGCCAATAAGGACTACACACAAAGACTCTTAGTGTGTCATAGAGGCAAATGTTTTTATTATTACTATTATTTAGTAATGTATGTATTTCAGGTTTATTTATTCATTTTGTATGTATTTATTGATACTCATTTTGATTGCCAAATCAATCTATAGTTTTTATACCTGCAAGTTGTAACCTTAGTGGAGCATCTTCCCAGTCAGTCATTCTAAAGGACTGTTCAGCTGACCTCAGAGTATTCATGAACATATGTTTTATTAAATGTTCCATAAGCTTTTATTTATTTCAGATTTTGATCCTTAACACAGGGCTGGGCGATGATTCAGCGTTTGGTATTATAACAATATAATCATATTGTGTTGTGATTTTACAGAGGTTTTCTGTCAAGGATGAGGCTCACAATATTATCAACCCATTCTCATTCGTGGAGCGTCAAAAACTGATGCTTTGTCACGGCACTCAGCTTGCAATATCAATGCAGCCTTTGGCGTCTTTATGAGACACACTGGGCTTTCATCTAACTCCAATGTAAACCCGTCTATAACAGCGCTGAGAGCAACTGATGTAGGATAAAAATGGACAAAGTCCACGTAGGGTGAGTTTCAGGGGAAGTAGATGGATCAAACAAAGCTGAACTTTTATCAATCCACTCAGTGCTACTCAAAGTCAACGATGCTTCCTTAGTAGGACAGGTCCTTCCAAAATGGGTCCTACATAGGCTAGACAAGACTCCTTTCTAGCATTCAATCAACACACATTAGAACAGGCTAGTAGGTGCCCAGGTGTGTGTCAGTGAAGAGGCCCCACCTTCAGTACTAGCAAATTGTGTGCAAAGAAGTCACGCCAACTGAGAATACACACATGCATCCTTGAACATTCTTTGAAGGAAGGACTCGGTCATTGGTAGAATGTGAAGGATCCTTGACACTGGAACAGTACTTCAACGGGATTCGATGACATAGCCTCCTTGAAATTCAGCCGTTTGAAGTTCCTTTCCTGACTTTGAGAAGCAGTGCGGTTTGTGTCTGGTGTGAAACCAAAAGTCAGTGTTGTCAGTTGGTTCATGCTTGTTTTTTGGGTGACAACAAATACCTGTAAGGACAGAACAAAGCACACAGGTAATTAATGCCATCTTGCTGCTGTTTACTTCTGTTGTGCAACCCCCTCCATTGATGACATATCCTTGATGACAATGGTTCTGCTCAAAAATGTTGGAGACACAGGCTGGTTCACAGGATAGCACAGAGGTTCCAAGAGTCTTGAACAAAACTGGTTCGAGAATCATAGCTAATTTGGTGGAAACGGTGTAATAGAGATAATAAAGGGTTCCCTGTGCATCAATATGAGACCCCAGGGGCATGACAAAGCACTGGATATTTGACAACCTGAGAATTAGAATGGGTTGATATTCTTTATTTTTCTCACAGTCAACAAATCCAATGAAAAGACCAACAATGAATTGATCCCACAAACAGGTCTGTCGCCAGAGCCTGATATATCTTATTCCTCTGTGCCATTGAGCTCCATTGTTGCCCAAAAACTATTAAAAGCAGTGAGCCATATGGTTTCATTGGATGTTACTTCATTTCAATAAACTTAGGCACTGTAGTTCATTTTGAGTTGAGCCCACACACACCGTCCTGCTGCTGTAAATACTCACCAGAGCACCAAATGAGTATTAATCCGCAGCTGAAAATAGTTTTCAGTAGGAGTGAATGGACTTGGGGCTGAGAGCCACAGACTGGGTGGGGAAGTCAGAGACTACTGAGAGATGGACTAACACATTTTGGTTTTGTTCTTTTCATGTGGTTTGTTGACAGTAACAAAAATATAGAATCACACCAGCCTCATCCTTTAATGGTTCCAATGAAAATGGAAAGTTAGTTAAAGCTGGGGTAGGCATAAATCTGGAAGATGATAAAAAAGGTAAAATTTGGAAATAAACCCTCCTCCTCCTGCAGCTTTTTCCTCTCCTCTGTCCTTAGCCCCTCACTCGGCCCCTCCTTGACCTTCTCTCATGGTTCATCAGACCACAGGTGAGCCGAGAATAAGCTGCTAACCACCCCGCCATCTCTCTGGCCTGATCCCCGCCACTGCAGACTCCTTTCCTGGGAGAAGAGCAGGAGGCAGTCTGACAGACGGACCTTCAGTCAGCAGCATAGCGACTTAAATTCCAACCCTGTCTCACTTTGAAGTCGTCAAAAACTGGTGCTTGATCAATGACCTCCGGTGTCAAATACCGATGAAAGAGCAGTCCTTTCACGTCGGCATGATATGCCGTCAGTCGCTGTTCTTCTGTAATGGTGCCCAGCGGCATCAGCTGGAAATGCAGTGGGAAAAAAATACATCAGTAGGCAGTGTTGTTCATACGTAGTGCTTTTTTTTTTTTTAAAGAGACTGTATGCAAAGTGTACATTTCCTGTGAAAACAGAAGTGTATTTTAAAAACAGACAATGCATGTAACAGGCTGAAGTTGACACGGCGTCCCAGAACATTAACAACCAACACACCCAGGGTACCTTGGACGTCATATATGGACGTGGAAAGTTCATGACCAAACGTGGACATGTGACGAGGTCAGAATGAGAATGTGTTGCAAATTCTGTCAGCACAAACCCCCCAGCACCGGGCATCACAGCTGTCTGGTCACAGCAGTGTCAGGTCTATCCTGTGTAAGGGCAGCAACAGAAAGTTTGCTGATCCTGCAGGGAGTTGGGGCAGAGCGCTGCACTGGCTGGATTCAGGTTGCTGCAGCTGCTTTCTAGGGGTCTGTGTCCAGAGCTGCTGCCTGCTCTCCTCCTGGCGAGGCAGTCTGTAGCAGCAGGGAGTGAGGCAGAGCAGACTGTGCTCTGAGGCTCTAGCTAACATGAGCTACATTTACATGAACATGAGCTCCAGTTAGCGGAAGGCTAAACTATTTTTTCTCCATCTCTGGAACACTTCGCTGTCAGACTCTCCTTTTGAAGTCCATTTTCCTTTTTTGGGTTGCTTTGCAGTGCAGTTAGTTGTTGCCAGTGTTGGAACTTTCTCTGCAGGATTCTCCGCCATTAAACCAGACGTTCACCATCTGAAGGGACGTTAACACACATCTGCATTTATAGAACAGTCAGTAGGAACGCCCCCTCTCTGAAATGCTATTGGACAAAGTCTGTCTTCTAAAATAAAGAAAAGCATCCTCTAAAACCTGGAAGTGCCTACCCCAGCTTTGAGAAGGTTTTGGTATATCAGTAAAACATGTTTCATTGCAAAGAGCATCAGTTTTATCATTTTAAAATCATGACGCATCAGTTTTATTGTATCCATATGATGACACTGATTCATCCATATATCGCCCATCCCTGCAGTACCTTGACAACATGAGTCAGTAGTGGGTGATGCAACAAACCAATCATTTATGAATGTTTTTGAAGGCTCTTCAGAAAGGTGCTTCATGTGAGGAATGAAGACAGATCTCACTCAGAGAACAGCAACCGTCCAATTAAAGCTACTCTGTCTTCGTCAGTTTTTCATGACTGATATTAAGCCTGAGAGTGTAGCCCTGGGATTTCTCTCTGAGAATGTCCCCGTTTGGCCCTTAATTATTTTCCTCCTTGAAAACCCACCAGGAAAGTATCAGAGGTCATTGTTGCCTTGAATATTCATCGTGCCGCGCCTAACTTTTTCAGTTTCAAAAGATTCCTACCAGTTTAATCATCTTTCTCATTGTGTTTTGAGGCGGGCGTTTGAGTGGGCTGAGCTCTTTTACTGGCACTGTGTGTTCCGTCAGGGCCGCTGACAGGAGAACAATGTTTGTTTTCACCCATCTTCTCCAAGAGCTGAGATTAGATTGCACAGTGAAGAATGGGCCAGGTCTGCTCTTAGGTCTCTCTTTTTTTTTTTGCACCACAGCACAATTTTCCCCCAGTAAATTGGTCTGTGTTTGCTTCACTCTCTACACCAGCAAAACAACATCTCCCCTGAAGCTATAGGATCTCAATTCACTCTTTCCCCAATGTTGCGCTCTCACAACTCCAATGTTTCTGCTCCTACATGGTTGCCTCTCTGTGATCTTTGCTCTCATTTCATGCAGTCTGCTGCTTTGGGGAAACTTGCTTGGTTTTCCTTTGAAGATCCTTTTTCGAATTCCCCACCTCTCTTTATGTTGTTTAACGGCAAACATTTGCAAGAATTAACGCTGCACATGTTTAACACATCGTCACCATGATGCTCAGAGCAGCTCAGAGCCACGCTTTGAAAATAACCTTGTCATTTTCCATGTTCATGTAATTATAACCTGTCTGTGAGCAGCGTTCAGTGACAGATGAGTTTGTACATCGAAATGGCATCAAGAAATCACTCAACAATGCAATAAAGAGGTAAATGTTTACATAGAAGTGACGTTCTTTAGGAACATGAGGTGGAAGCAGATCGTCATTAAGCATGCTGCGACTGTTGTAAAGCTTTGTTCCACTGTTGCGATAGCCACCTGTTCCCTGTTTTCCCTCAAGGTCTTGTTCAGTGTCACAGATCGAGACCTTTCGCAGATTGGCTTGTACCAACACCTTGAAATCCTTCCTCAGCAAATCCCCCATGTGCTGTCCCAAATGAAATTAGAATGCCCACCGCCGCCACCACAATATAGCTTATTGTTTTTCCTCAGCATTTCCCTCGGAAAGTCGCTATTCATTTTGGTGAATGATTCCGTGACCCGCGTGGATCAGCTCCTCAGAGGGGATCCTGTTTGAATGGATGCTGCTCGGAAACACAATCTACATTGTGCTGCGCGTGTGGTATTCTTTATGACGCACACCGTGGTGCCAGTTCAGCCTCGTATTACCTGCTTATGAGCTATAAACACATGATGTCACCGCAGGGCAGTTAGCTGTTTTACAAGTGTAATGGATGGCTTTGATACGCCTCGTGCCCAAGAAGAGCAATCGTGTTGTGGGGCTGATATTTCTGGAGGAGAAATTGCTGTCTGATCTTTATTTGAAATAAGATGCCAGACAAAACTAGCTGCACACTGCAGATTTATGGACAGATTTACATCTTGGGGATAACAACAAAAGCTGCATAAATTCCTCAACTGGATGTCAGCAAACTGCTGCGCGCAGCATTCTTCTGCTATTGGCAGCATGTTTGGAAACCACAATCCATACTCTGGCCTTGAGTGAACAGTTATACTGTACATTTCACTTGATACTAAAAGGATGTTCTCTGCTCTTGTTGAGTCCTTACAGCTAATAAATGGCCATCTTCGCTGTCCATTTGTCAAGAATTACACTAACTGCAGATCTCTGCAAGGAAAAAGGCCAGGGGTTTGTGAATCACTTGCAGGCAGGTAACTGTCTGAGTTTGTTTAATTATATGGAGCTCCAAGCAAGTGATGAATGTGAATATGGTGTGTGGATCCTGAGTTATTTGAGCTGTCTTCCAGTGGAGCATGTACAAAGTGCATGAACAAAAAGAATTTTTCAGTGGTTAAAACAACTCCTTTTATACGTCAGGATCTATGAATTATTGTGCAGCTTCTGCTAATGAAATTGTACTGGGTTTGTACGTAGAAGCCTACCGATACTACCTTACAACAGGTTCGGAGTTCACATGTGCTGTATATTGTTCAGTGGAGCGAGTGTGTTAAGATGTTGTTCCTGTGTCTGTTTTACTTTCCATCGTTCTCTAAATGGTACTGTATTGTAAGATGACATATATTTTTTTACACGTATCATTTCAAATGTTGTACTGTATATATTGTATTTAAAATGAAATTAGATTAAACGAATGAATGCCGACTGTGTGGTGCATTGACTGCAGAGACGGAGGGGAGTGTGAGGGAGCTCAAGAGGGCGCAAAATATTGAATATGTGTCTGCAGTGTCGAGGCTTGAATATTGGTTTGAACGCCTTGGGGAAACAAAGCACTATTTACACGGCCTTGAATCCAAACTGTTGTCCCTCTGTCTTTGCCTGAACATGTTATGTTTCTCTGTTAAAAGTGTTTATGAATAAAAGTAGAAAATACAGCGTACATTTTAAATTTAAAGGGGAAAAAAAACCATAACTGACATTTGCAGTTCCTTGAAACTAGCAGCGAGAGCAAGCCTGTCCGACTCAGATCTCACTGTAGCCAAAAGCAAAAGCCATACATTATTCATTTCAATATTCATATGCTTTCTGCTTTTTTTACTGCATACTTAATGAAGGTGTGGGGATGGTGCTTCGGGGGAGACTGTGCTGTTTAAAGCAACATGCTCTTTGTGTGTTTGTCAAGCTGGGTCATACATTTTCTCGTATAAAGCGTCTTGTCAGACACCTGGGAGCATGGCTGACCAGGACAACAGACCAAAAATTATTCTGGAAGAGTGAAGATGATGAAGCCATTTATTACATTTTTTTTATCGACTGTGTAAAGAGACACACAAGGCTCGGTGTGGTAAGTGTTTAATCTCCAGTGGTCACAACATTTGGTGTCAAAAATCACACCAATGACATCAAATCTAAGTGTCATTAATTATCTAATGCACAGATGTCTTAACATGTGCAGTCTTCATCGTGATAGCTGTGCCTCCAGTGTCCACAGAGGATAAACATCCATTTAGAAGATGTGAGAGAAGCGCTCCATGTGACTTTAAATGTCGCCTCATAAACATATAATATTTTTCTGAAGAAATCCCTCCAGGATTTTCCAGGCTGTTTTTGGGATTGACACGGCGTCCCAGAACATCAACAACCGACGCACCCAGGGTACCTTGCACCTCATATGTGGACATGAGAAGTCCATGACCAAATGTTGATATGAGACGAGGTCAGGGTAAGAATGTGTTGGCAGTGCAGTATCGTAATCTTGATTTATATCTGATCTCTTGATCTGTTTCTATACTCTGTGTGTGTCAGTAATGGCGGCACGGTTGGCAGGCAAGATGAAAATGTGGAAATACAGCATGTAGTTCGAGGAACAGCTATAGAACGCTTAGTTTGCGTCTTCCAGAGCTTTGCTAAGGGGAAGGAGGGATATCTGTTTAAATAAACTATGGTAAACTTCCCTCCATCTGACCAAACTATCCACATTGATTTGAGATAGAAAGCTGGTTGAAAATGAGCAAAAGTATTCCTTTAATTTGCATAACTTTAAAGGATAACTTTGGTATTTTTCAACCTGGGCCCTATTTCCCCATGTGTATGTGTGCGTATGATTCATAAGTACAACTCGTTCTAAAATTGGTTCAGTATTGAGGGAGGTGGATGCAGCTGGCAGCCGCGAAACAAGCTGAAACGGTAACGGGGCAAATGCGTCCCGTGTAAGTTTGCGCATTAAAAGTGCTTTTTTTCGCCACTGACCGGTTCAGATGATGACGTCACACAGCCCAGAGGTAAGGGAAACGCTTAGTATGCTATTTACAGAGATAGCACTGGCGATCTGAACCGGTCAGTGGCGAAAAAAAGCACTTTGAATGCGCAAACATACACATGGGGAAATAGGGCCCAGGTTGAAAAATACCGAAGTTATCCTTTAAGCCTTAATAAAATGTAAACAGGTGACTTATATAAAAATGAACCCCTCATTCAGTTGTCATAAACTAGGAATTAGCTACAGAGAGCAACAGTTTTTTATACCAGGCTGTAAATATGTTTGTTTCTGCTGTAAAGTCAGACATTGTAACATCCGTCAGCCCTGGAGGCCGCCCGGCTTCAACATGTAAACCAGAAGCCTGCCAAAAAAGGTGAAGAGGTGAAACACAAGCATAACCAGCCTCGGGTTAAAAATGATATTTATTTATTTTATTTGCAAAGAATTAAACGTAAAGAGACAGTTCAGATTCACTCCTAATGGTAATTGAATTATTCTGCTTTAACGTGTTGTTGACGGCCAAAACCACCATGTTCACATGTCCACAAACTAAGGGACTAGTTGTTTTTTATGAGGGGGGAGGAGGCGGTGCAACAAGATAGGTGTGTCAGATCATTTTTTAAGCACTTTAATTTAGACAGTTGTGTTTTGTATTTACTTTACAGCAGATTTTTAAAGAAAACATGCAGGTATGGTATGGAGTTAGATTTGTGTCTTTATTACATGCGAGAAAATAAATGATATGCGTTATTTGGGAGCGGATATGCATACATTAACGTTAGGCAAGGAATGTTGGAAGATAAAAGTACCGTAGTAAAGTAACGTTAATGCGTTAATGGGCTAACCTGGTTTACAGTAGCTAGCTTGATGTAAAGTTAACGTTAGCTGGCTAGTGCAGTTAATAGCACAATCTCGGTAAAATAACGTTAGGTGAGAAAAGGGATTCATTATAGGAATGATTTTGATAACCAACTTGCTCAGCTAGCTACCCATTGAGTTGTGTGTGTCATCATCTTACCCAAACATTGGAGTCTCCGCTCCCAAATAACGCAGCGCATCTATGCCGGTGAAACCACCATGGTGGATGAATGATTCAGTTGAATTCGACTCCCAAGACGATCCTCACCCAGCTGTCAATTCGATTGAGACTGGCCAATAGGAACGTGGCCCCGCCCATGACATTATTTTCACAGTGAGAGCAAAATCCTGACACGAGAGCAAAGACTTAGGTTTTGAGAGAAACAATTTTTTTTTGAGAGAGAGAAAATGTTTTCACACTGATAGCAAAAAAATAATATTTGAGAGTAAAAAAAAGTTTTTGAGAGTTTTTTTTTCTTGGAAATCATTTTTTAAATCTCAAATTATTTTTTTTATACTCTGACAAAATACTTTCTCTCAAAACTTTTTTTAGTCTCAAATATTATTATTTTTTGCTACCAGTGTGAAAACTTTTTCTCTCAAATAGTTTTTCTCTCAAACATTTTTTTTCTCTCATATCATTTATTTTCTCGCATGTAATAAAGACACAAATCTAACTCCATAGCTCACCTAGTGCAGCAGACCCCCCCATGTTTAAGAGCTGTGTCCTTGCCACAGCAGTCCCAGGCTCGATTCCAACACACAGCCCTTTGCTGCATGTCACACCCACTCTCTCCTCCCCTTTCACGCTAAATCTGTCCTAACAAATAAAGGCAAAACAGATCTTATTTGAAAAAAAGAAAACATGCAGGTTAGGAAAGCATGATGTTTTTACACCATTCATCACAGACAGAAACTGTAAACACACAAATAATCATTGGATTTTCAAATATCCAACGGTCCTTGAAGATAGATAGATCCTTTATTGTCATTGTGTGATATACAACAAAACTTTGTTGGAGCAATCCAATTAGCTGCATATAATGTTACTCATGCACCAACACACACACACACGCACACACCCACACACATATCTTTATCTTTATTTTTAAAATATGGGATAAATAGAACCCATCATTTGTGACAAACTCTGTCTGAAAAAAACCCATCAAAAACAAAATCAACATTTGGCCAAAAATAAACTGTTTCTAACCAGCAGGCACGACGGGAGTGAAAAACTGAGAATTTTTTCATCTTGTCCTCGACTTTAAACTTTTCAAAACCATGTTTTCTTTAACAATTGCCAAAATTGCACCATTATCACAGCCAGAAACTGTAAAATCAGGAATTACTGGTGGATTTTCAAATTTCCACGGGTCACTGGACACACTGTGTGCGACAAACACTTTTGTCAGAAAAAAATACCAAAATCTGAGCTTTAAATCACTTTATTCTGCATTTAAAATTTGGCCAAAAGTAAATTGTTTGCACAACAACAGTGAAAAACTTAAGCTTTTTTTAACTCCAAGAATGTATCTTCAGCTTTTAACTTTCAAACATCAAAGGGTAAGTGTTAAAAAATCTATTAACTAATTCATGGTATAGGCAGGGTCATACATTTTCCCCCAGTCATTCAGAGAGGCTCAAGAAAAATATTTGTAGCATTCAGAAAGGTAAAAACCAAAAAAAAAAACATGAAGTCCCTCCCCAGCCACCTGCCTCCTCTGACAAGTAAAGAACAGTCCCTAAAAGGAACAACTTCACTCTTGCTATAAGACGACTCAGGGTTTCATTAACAGAATTCATTTATAGAATTCTCTCAGCTCACAGAGAGCCTATAATCTGTTAATTGAACATTCACAGTGTCGTGCTAATTGTCATTTGGGTCTTTAATATAGAGCATTTGGCTCATTGCAATGAACAACCATTCTATTATATTAAAGAAACACAAAACAGAGAAGAAAATGAAATGAATACGTAAACACTTCATCAGAGGTTTAGTGGAGAAATAAGGACGGATTTGTGGTTATTAAAGGTTTTATGACACTTCTGATAAAAGCTACTTTTGATAATAGAGTCAGGTCTCATTTAACAGCTCCAGGCTTTCACAGCTCCAGCGCCATTTCAGAGACCTTGAGCATTTTGTCACAGTCGTCCCCACCTCTCTCCGTCTCCTGTCCTTCAAAGTCATCCAGAACCAAATGGAAGGTAAGCGTACCTGACGGCTGGGCACCTGAGAAACCACAGCTAATGCACGCTATGAAGGAGTCAGGGCAGCAAGTAAAAAAACCAATATCCCACATAACAAGACCTGCACTGTGCACAGCGGGAGACATCAACCAATCAATTGCTGTGGTTGCCATGGTGCTGCCAGCGTGTACGTACACAGGGACCAAACCCCACATGATACCTGGCTGATATGGATTGTGTGGATTTCCTCGTGTGCCTTTTGATGTGTCCTGCTCTGGTGCCTCTGGGAATCCGCCTCTGTGGGGGATTTTAATTCACATTCACTCCATTAAGAAGCAGCAGCAACGTGTGCAGCAGCAGAACAATCACCACGGCCCGTTTGATTCTCTTCTCTCAAGGTACAGGCGCAATATGTTTTCAGGCGCACAGCAGTGCAGCATCAAAGCCTGTCAATAGCATTTGATTAGTACATTTTGTGCTGTGCTTTTCCAGCACAGACGTGTGAGCCAGGTGCACCGGCTGAGGTGGGGCTAAGCTGCCGAGATAAAAGGCATGTTGGAAAAGCTGAAAAGAAGTGCAATGAACAGATGAATGGGCAAGTACAGGGATTTAAAAAGTTGAAGCGGAGCTGAAGGCAGGGAAACATGAAGCAGGCGCAGGTGATGAATGACTTGTAATAACCTGGCGAGGAACTTGTGATTGTGTGTCTACCGGTGATGGAGGGGCCTCTCAGCGTTCAGGTGCTCTCGGGCTGATGAGCAGCCAGTTACGGCAGATACCAAGAGGCCTGGGCCAGCATGCGCCGCTGGGTATTGAGCCGGTGTCACGATGGGAGAGGGGGAAAAGGATGTATTCTTATCTGCCAAATCGGGGATGAAAATGGCCATGGGGGGGGATGAAAGCGCGTCAAGCGTTCAATCATCATTTGTTTCCAGGTGGTGGCAAATCAAAGCCATGTAAAGTGGAGTCGGCACATGTGCAGAGCGGAGGTTGGAGCTGGGCCACGTGGTAAAGCGGGACGAGGTATAGCTGTGTAGGTCACGAGTTTAATTACACGGGTTAAGCCGCACTCTTATGGCACAGATGATCCATTGCAGCGGTGCCGACAACCTAAGAAATTCCTTTCATTTGCTGTCATGATGTCGAACATTAACAGTGAACCAGCCCAGCAGAACACTGTGTGCTTCACTTTAACTACTCCCATGGCATTTACTGGGTCTTCATGAGGAGTGGAGATAAAAGGAACAGTGCTGCAGGCGCTGTTGGAGCCGGCTCCTTCCTCAGAGTGGATAGTCCCTACGGCGAATGAGGGTTTAATCGCTCCCAATTGCTTTGCCTCAAAAAAGGTGTGACCCCCCCCTCCTCCCCGCTACCAACCACCATCACCAGCCTCCCATCTGTCTCTCATTCTTGCCAGAGAACAAATCTTGCCACAGGGAGATGTGCTGCCATTTTCCCTCAGTCCCTTCTTCCCTAAACCTTCCACTTTCAGCTTTGTAATGCCTTCATCCTACTGGGAACAGGGGAAGGAGTAATCAAAACAATTACCTAAGTCCCATTTTGTTTCATAGGAGACTTGTCTCTTTTTCATGTGAATCTACAGCCAGAATGAAACAGGTTGTGTCTTGGGGGCTTTTTCGCGGAACATCACAAAGGCAGCAGCTGTCACAACACAAGAAAAGCTTCAGTTTCATGCTGCTTCTACCAGCAGGTTTATCACTTGGCTCTTTCAACAGGAGATCCACAACCAATTACCAAAAACAAAAAAAGAGGGGAGGGGGGGAAACAATGTGCGAAAAGCAGTCACCTTGATATGTTCACACATCCTCTCATCAGGAACTGTGGAATATATAGCAATCTGGATTATCATGTAGAAAACAAAGCAGCCTCACTGAACATGTTTCACTACCGTTAGCTCCAGGGATCGTTATCTGTTTTCCCAAAAAAGGAAAAGAAAAAAAAAAAAAACGTCTCAATGCCAAGCTTACCTTCCTGTGTGTCGTGATCCAAACAGCTGAAAAGAAAAGCTCGGCAGCGTCTTTGCAGATCAACGGATCTTTGACTTTGATGAGACAAAATGAGCTCACCACGAGATATAATATGTTGCCTGGCCCTCCCCGCTGCCCACTGTTCATATCTATCCCCTACAGTAGCTCTCATACTCCCGGGCATGTCGTCCGAAATTGTAAAGGCCTTAATTAAAGATTAATGTCAGGGCTTCTTGCATGCGCTGCTTAGATAACTCGTTTCCCAGGGCGCGTTGCTAAAAACCGCCCAGGCCGGACACCAGATTTTTCAGCTTCCAGAACAAAAGCCCTCAGCTCTCTGGCCAACACGATCCTTTCAGCTGAAGGACAAGCAATAACAGCTCTGCTGCTGCCTTTGCGATGCCACCACTGTGACTGCAACAGGGGGGAGGTTGAGTCATTTTAATTATCACAGGCAGGCAAAGAGACGCAATCAGCCGGCTGAAGGCCCGCCGCACCGCCTGCTTGTCCCTCCACCCCTCGCAACAATTACTGATGCTCGTCTTCCTGGTGAAGCCTGTTTATAATGTCAGGGCATGCCACGGAGCGGGGGATCTGTCGGTGGGAATCAGCCTCGTTTTATATGCCTCTCCACACAAAGCGTGGTGTAGATGCATGGCCTGTTTGTACAGACAGAGCCATTCAATCATGTGTATGCATGTGCCTTCATGTTTGTCAGCAGTTTCAAATAGATATAGATGAGATCTGACCAACTCCAGTGGAGTGCCGGCAGTGCTGCAGCTGGGCTCGTTGGTGTCTATATCACATAACAACAGATCCTCCTTCCAGCATCTCCAGGTTGTTTCTAGCTTCTTCCATGAGGAAGATGAAATCTACAGACACGCCAGCTTCCATGTTTACAATGATAAGGCTCGCAGTGACCAACACAATCGCCAGAAAAAATGTTGCCATTGTATGTTTCTGCAAACCACAAATATGTTGCATTTGCACCTTATTATGTAGCACTGGAGTTTCCAACTGGTGGGCCAAGGTCCAAAAGTGGGTTGCAGGTTCATTCTGAATGGACTGCAAGATTGTTAAAAAGCACACTTTATTTTTAAGTACAGTAAATTTCCAGCACAGAGCTTTTATTTTCTGCTGTCCAGTGAGTGACTCATGGACAGCTACTTTTTTTTGTTGTTGTTTGTTCGTTTGTTTATTAAAAGATATTTTTTGGGGCATTTTGCCTTTAATCAATAGGACAGTCAAGCGTGAAGGGGAGAGAGAGAGAGGGAGTGACATGCAGCAAAGGGCCACAGGCTGTAGCCGAACTCAGGCCGCTGCGGTAACAGACAGCTACTTAACAGAGATGGCAAACTAGCTCAACAACATGGCCAAACCCGAGTATGACACTGAGGGCCTAATTCACAAAGAATGAACTGCAGCCGCTGATAGCACCTTGAATTGCACTTCACTTGTACCCGCAGTTTGCTCCGTCTTAACGTCCTGTTCACAAAGGATATTGCGTTAATGATATACCAACGCAAACACGCCCACAAAGTTTGGCAACTGAGTGCAGTTTGCCCCTGATTG
Organism: Epinephelus moara; assembly: GCF_006386435.1. Lineage (NCBI taxonomy): Eukaryota > Metazoa > Chordata > Actinopteri > Perciformes > Serranidae > Epinephelus > Epinephelus moara. Next base: position 41,064,341 of record NC_065525.1, on the reverse strand, counting down.
CAATTAGCTACATGACATGGCATGGTAAGTGTTTGGCAAAGTACTGAATACTGTATCCCCTCATGTAGTGATGTCTGCTGGTGAGTCAGTCTAACAGTGTGGGATGGGTTGAGGCTGTGGATTTGACCAAGTTTGACCACTTTATCACTATTCCCTCTCACTTGTAGCTGTTTTTTCGTTATCTTTTGAATTTAATATGAATTATGGAACCGTTTTTGTTCACGTTTGTTTCCCCCGTTTCGTAAAATAAATTATTGAAAGTTGCTTTTGAAGTGCGTGACAGAAGTGCGTTTTGAGAACGACCGCAGACTGTCACCTGTTCAACGCATCAATATCTTCGGATGCCATTAAAGTAATAATGATTATAATAATAATGTCAAAATATTATTTACAGACTGATTTAACAGACGATCACTGCTGCCACGATCACTGGAAAGTCTGGGCGAGAGGCTTCCACAGAGGAGCGCCCAGTTTGCACCAGCTTTCTAAAGACGTTATTTACTTCACTCAAACTGCGTGTGGCTATTAGCGCTGGTGTTAGTGAATTAGACGTTGTTTATCAATGAGGCTCATTTGCATAGAAAGGGGCAATTTTTGCGCCAAATATATGCATATTACCTCATTTAAATACGTGCAAATAACACCGGAGCACCGAGACGCAATCTGCTTGGCAGCGCAGTTAGTGGAGCAGTTTCACCCTCAGCGCATGCTCTGTGTGCTCCATTTTTACCGGTTTAGCAGCCACAAAAGCCACGCAATCCTTTTGTGAATTCGGCCCTAAACCGCAGGACCTCGAATTAATGACTAAGGAGAAATCTGGACCCCATGAAAAACGTTACTTTTTAACAGCGCTATGGTTAATGTGTGTTCAGGTTTAGTTTAAAATACCCAGTTTTGGAGACACAATCTTGGCAGAAAACGCAGTGATGTCTCATCAAGCAGCAACCTCCAGGGCCAAAAAGCTAAGCCAAAAACTGCAGTTCCTCTAATGTCCACTTGAGGCTGGCTTCAGAAGGAGTAAATCCTCATAGACTGTATATGTGTCCCCCTGTAGAAGAGTGAAGCTAAAATATCACTGATACGGCCGCTGCCATCTTGCTCTAGTGACGTCATTCGGAATGCAGAGTCTGCATAGTAGCAACCTCTGCAACATCAAGTTTCCCGTCCATACATCCATCTGACCAATCGCGAGCAGCATCACTGAATGCGAGCCTACTGATTAGCTCACATAGTTTTCATTTTGTAAAAAAAAAAAAAGCTGAAAAAGCTGTCCTTTCACGTCAGCATGATGTGCGGCCGGTCGCCTTTATCGTCAACGCCCAGCAGCATCGGGAGGAAATGTGACCGGACAGCAACTAAAGTTAAGGAGGTGGAAGACTGAGTACGGCAGGCAGGAGGGGTGGTGGTTGGGTTGGCCGGTGTTCACTTCCTGTAAGATTGTTAAGCCAAACTCTGTTCTTTTTTCCTAAACCCAACCACGTGTGTTGTTGATGGAAAAAAGTGTCAATTTGCAGTGTTGTACCGACGTAGTGCTTTTATTTTGAAAGAGACTGTATGCAAACTGTACATTTCCTGTGAAAACAGAAGACAATGCATGTAACAGGCTGAAGTTGACACGACGTCCCAGAACGTCAACAACCAACACACCCAGGGTACCTTGGACGTCATATCTCAACATGGAACCAAACATCAGTATGTGACGAGGTCAGAGTGTGTTGGATGACAAAGTCAGCTCATATATTAACATCACTTTAAAAACATTGATATAATACATATGAAACATACAGAACGTATTCTTGGTTTGCAGAAACACACAACTCTGGGCTGTTTTAGCTTCTCCCATGGAAAGATGAGCTCCACAGGCAGTGACACGTTAACCACACACACATCAGCCTCCATGTTTACGATCAATATGATAAGGCTCGCAGCGACAGTCCATTGCAGAGGGGTGAAGGATACTCTGACAGTCTGAAAAGCCTGTTATTTTGCTCTCTGTTCACCGCCACCGTGGAAGACTCTAAAAGCTGAAGGAGCCTCACAGAGATGAAAAACAAGCGCACCCTGCAATATCTAGCAGGCTGTCCAGGCCAGCAGATAAGAGGTCCAGGCTTTCAAACACTATATCTTCTCTGGAGGGAATGCTATCTGATCATTACTTTATTTGCTTAACAGATGCCAAAATGACTGTATCACTGCGAGTGCTGCTGCTGTGAACAATCTCCAGCCTGATATCCACAGTGAATGGCAGCTTCAGTCATTGATTCAGTCTGGTTTTGCCGTCTCGTTAGCCGTTTTCTGTGGCTGCAGGATCGATTTTACCGTCTTCAACAGCGGCTGACATGACAGACGTCATTCCCAGTCAACAATGAAGCTGTGTTAGTTGGCAAACAGTTGGCATAACTTATACCCCAGTGTACAGAGAGTGGCAGTCATAGTATATACAATGACAATTTGCTTGTTTAATGAGCAACAGCATGACAAGGTGTCATGATGTCAGAAAGTAGGAGACGAGGAGGAGTCGATGATTTACACAATGGAAAATGAGTTTCTCTGACCAAGTCCATTGTTTTCTTTTATCAGGACGCCTCAGACGGCATTATCACCGTTTCAGTATTGACAGCTACCAAAGAAACAAAAGGAGACGCCGTGTTTCATTAAGTCAACACAAGTAATCTGTTTGACTGTTAAAGCCCCCGCTTGACCCTCGTCGTGTCTTACTCAGTACGTTTATATGATACCAGAGAAAATCAATTTATTCCGTCGACCGACTAAAACCGGACTTTTAAAATCAATGTAAACATGTTGACTGAAATGGTCCTAAAGTGAATTTGTCACAGTGGGACTAACACACCCAGATAATGTGACTCCTGCATGTATACAGTCAATCAGACCCAAACTGGCCGAGGCGCTCTGAGCATGCTCCACAGTTTCCGCCCCAGGCTTTGACCCAGAAGTCCAATAGCATTAAATGTGTAAGAGAAGAAGAAGCCGGTAACAACATGGAGAAATCTACATCCAGAGCTGTGACTTTTTGGACGGACCAAATGTACAGAGCTGTAAAGTTGTCCACCATGGTACCAGTTAGCAGCTAGCTAACCGTAGCTAACTTGTTTGTCCATTGTTTGGTCTGTGACGTAATAGGTCAACAGGAAAAAGGTCCAATACTAACCAGCTGAAAGGGGGCATATCTCCACCTATCGTAGAGGAGTCACACATACTTGGGTCAATAAATGGATACTTGGGTCAATAAATGGATTCCCCTCCCGTGCTTGTATACTGGGACAAGGACAGTAGTCCGGTTGAATGGATTAGCCGAGCTGTAACCGTAGCTCTTCTTAACTGAGCATGTAACTGTGTAACTGCTGATGACTGAACCTGGATCACCCACCAGAACTCCAGGAGACCTGAAAGCTCTAGATACACTGTGCGCCAACATGGTTGTATTTATTTGATTAAAGAACGTATTGGAAATTGGCCAAATCAAGACACCATCATCATCAAAAACGATGAGGGTTTTTTTTCTTAAGATCTTTATCATTTCAGTTTTGTGCATAAAAAGCCCTGGCTCCAGCAGTTCTGGGGTCAGATAGTGTTTCCTGTGATGACGGCATGCTGCCTGCTCTCACTGTGCATTGGCTATTTCTGCATGTTTCTCATGAGGAACTTGCAGGTTTGAGGAACATTTTTTCTGTGATTACACAAATATCTATGGGACATGAGATGGCAACAACTTATCCCCACTCACAACATGTGAGGATTTTAAATTTGTATTTGCTCTATAACTACATTGCTCTATAACTATTTTATTTTGAGAGCCACAGTGCACAGCTTCTTAGCTGTACTGAAGTTAGCTATTATCTAATTTACACCTGTACTCCCTGGGCAGGAAACAAGAGAATGACATCTCTGTTAAGAAAATGAACAAGAAAACTGTGGTGTGAAAACACAACACTGACGCAGTAAATATTCAACAACAATAGAGAGCAAGATTTAATATTCAAGGTGGTTATTGTCACTGTGTTACGCCAGTCATGAGCTTTGTATAGTGACCGAAAGAATGAGATTGCGGATACACCTCCTGTTAGAATTTTTCTGGGCTCATCCCACTGGGAGGAGGCCCCGGGGCAGACCCAGAACACACTGGAGGGATCATATATCTTGTCTGGCCTGGGAACACCTCAGGAGTTGCAGCAACAGCAATAAGATTTCACCACACACAGAGCGTGTTTGGACCTGGTACTAAGATGTGTTTCAGTGATCCAATCACAAGTGGACAGCCGAGACATTAACATCGCTGTCCACACCTGTGTGCGTCATGTGTCTCCAGCTGACCACTTATGTTCAGATTTTGTTAATGTGATAGCACAGTTATTACATCTGCACTTTTGCTAGCTGCTCTGTAGCATGCTTAGTACTCATGTTAGCAGTTGTGTCAGCAGAATTCAACACATCTCCTTCCACAGCACAAAACGATGGACAGTCACGCAACCACGCATCCAAAAGTTTGCTGCTCTTAGGCTGATCTGACAAACTCAGTAGATCAATGCTGTGTCACTGCTGTTGGTCATCCTTGTAATCCTCCCATTATCTGAGCACAATGACATGAACTCTTTAATGGACGAGGAGGCAGATCATTCATCACTTTGTACACTCACATCAGCGAGAAGAAAATTTTGGCATTGTACGTTTCTGCAAACCATAAATAAATGTTTCTAAAGTGAGATAATATATAAGCTGACTTTGTTATGTAAAAGTGGAGGAGATGATGGATGGTGTGTCACCCAGGAGAGACGCTGCCACACTGCAGACCACTGTTCCACACCAATAAACAACAAAATCACTTGTGATTTAGCGAGCTGTGTTTCCAGCAGCTTTTCAGGCACTAAACATGGGTGTTTTGTGGCGACCTGTCGCTGTTTCTCCAGCAGAGACTGTGACCCCAAAAGTGGGTTTTTAGGCTCAAACATGATCTTTTTCTAACCATAACTAACTAACATAACTCAACTTAACCAGACGTTAACCAAATAGTTGTTGAGACAAAGTTTTAACGTATCCGTCACGTAACAGCATGTGAATGTAACATATCTGTGGTTTGCTGAAACCCCAACATTTTCTCTGGCGATTGGGTCGAAGACACACGAGGCTGTCAAAGGTCAGGAGATCGTACTTCTGGATGATGTTATAATTAGAGCAACTTGTCTGGTGCCTTGAGTGTTTGCTGTGGAGCAAGTGTTGTTTCTCCTGCTCGTGATACGGTGTGACGTGTGTGAAAGAACCTTTGAATGTACAGTACACATACTTTATAGTTACACCACAGTCCTGCTGTGGTCCATTTTTGAAAACCCGCACCTGCCCATAACAGTAAAGCTCAGTACCTGACCCGACCTGTTACCTGTCACTTTGTCAAAGTCAAAGCCGCACCTGCCCACACTCATTGGCTCGGTTGTTTCTTTGGATCAATGACACATCTGCAGATGTAGGTAGGATGTAGGATTCAGAGGTATGAAATCAGGGTATCATCTTTGCTGACAACATAATCTGTCAACTCTGACACTGGCTCATTTTGATATAACAGCTATTTTTGTAGCGGTTTGTCTCTGTCTGCTGTCATACCTTTAATAATCTGAGGGTCACTCTGCACCACTGACACTGACAGCCTCACCTCACCATCTCTGACGTGTCCTGTCCCTTCACTGCCATCGCTGAAGGCTTCAGTGATGCCGCCCGTATGTGAGGCCTAATTACTTTCTCAGCTGGCCCCTGCCACAAGGTCGCACTTGTTATGCCACTGTCCCATCCACACAATCAGATTTCTCACAAAGGGAGCTAATCTCATTCCTTCACAAGCCATTATCTTGATCGGACTGCCTTTTTACGCAATTTGCAACGCTGTCCAGATGAGAGAATGGCTTTCCTTTAGCAGGAGTGAAGATGCTCATCAGCATCCCACTGAGAAGTTTCAAACTGTCAGCCAACATCCACCAACTCCAAATTGGAGTTAAATTGAAGAGGCGTCCGGCTGGAGAAAGGCCAAGACAAGCAGGCCCGAGCATCGCTGCAGCGGCAGATGTCGATGAAGGTTTTTAATGGAGTTGAATTAATTCACGCAGGGTGTAATTTGTCCTGTGGATGTGGGAGGCGTACTAAGCCTGAACTTTTTCAGGGTCACGAGAGTCGTTATATTGATAGACATCTGCTGAGGCGGCCCGCAAATTTGCAGAAACTGACAGATCTGCTCTGATGTGGAGATAATGATAAATTGCATTCCTCCAGTGTGAAGCCTGTTGTGAAGCCCGAGTTGTGTTCTAACAAATGTTTGGCAACTGAAAGTGTTAAAGGTCCAGTGTGGAGGATTCAGGGGGAAATATCAGCAGAAATGGAATTTAAAATAATCAGTATGTTTTCTTCAGGGTATCATCAGCTGAAAATAAGAACTGTTGTGTTCTCGTTACCTTAAAATGAGACGTTTATATCTACAAAGGGAGCAGGTCCTCGCCTTACTGCATCTCCATGTTTCTACAGTAGCTTAAAACAGACAAACCAAACACTGGCTCTAGATAGGGACATTCATGATTTTGCGTCAGTCACCTTAGTTAGCAGTGCCTACGCAACAAGCAGTGCCTGAAAACTGATTTTTTTGCAGTGTTTTTACTGCTTTTAATCACCTGGTCTGTTTGTTCTGTAGCCAAAGAGACCTCTGTGGATGATTCAGCTTCTGAACACTGAACTCTGAAGGATCAGGAGAAGTTTCAGCTGGTTGCAATCTGCAATCCTCACCACTAGATGTCACTAAATCCCCATAAATCTGACACACTGGACCTTTAATGTGCTCAACAACTAAAAAACTACTTCTACATTCCTTAAGTTAATTTTCCAAACACAAACATGTAGACACATGGTCACTTATTATTCATTTATATATGCACATACCTACTCTGTATTTGTTCTTACATTTTATGCATTTTCCTGTAAAGTATACGTGATACACACTAAAGATTAAACATGTGGTGTTTGTAAGTTTCTCAGCTGATCAGACTGTTTTGCTCCGACTGACATTTTTTTTTACCAGGTAAACTTCAGTCAGTGAACACAACATCAGATTAATCCGATCAATTTTGGATCTGACGTGTGTGAGCAGCAATTCAGAGCTCTGAAACCAGGCTGGACTTTGTCTGCGAGTTTATAGATCTGTCAGTCAATTTAGGGGCAAACGCAGGTTTCAAATATCGTGTTTTTTATGTCATTATTTACATCTGCCTCATCACTAAAAAACAAATTTCATCCATGAGGAGGGTTTGCAGCTTCTCACCTGCCACCACTTCACCTGGTAGATTGGTTTTAGCATTAGAGCAGCTGTGGTCCAATCAGGGCTCAATGTTGTGACTGTTGAATTCATTAACTGACTTCAGCTTTATTAACTAGCAGAACTGTAAACATGTGTTTATTTATGAGCACAAAGCGGCTGACGCAGGGATGACGCCTTTGACCTCACAGTTAGCGGATGATCACTGGAACTCTGTGACCGTCACACTGAAGTGACTGCAGCTCTGTTGAAGCAGCCTGAAGCTCTGGGTCTGATTCAGATCAAAGTAACTGTAGTTCTCCTCAACTCTGTAACATGGGCATATTATGAGACAATGGGCCCCTGGGCACAGATAATCAAAGGGCCCCCATCACCTCTCCTACAGAGGAACAAGACACAGACTTTGGGGAGGTTTTGTGTCTCTTTGTGGTTGTTTTGCCCATTTTTTAATAGTCATTTTGTCTCTTTGCATCTATTTGTTTTCTTTTAATGTCACACTGTGGTCATGTTGAGTCTCTCCCTGGTCAGTACGTGTACCCTCTATATTGTTTTGCCTCTTTTTATATTGTTTTGCCTCTTTTTGTTGTTTTAAGTCTGATAATTTTCTGTCTCTTTTTGGTAATTCTGTGTCTTTTTGGTCGTTTCTTTTTTTGTATCTGTGATAATTTTGTGTCCCTTTGTGGTGACTTTGTGGTTTGTGGTTATTTTGTGTTTTGTTTTTGTCTCCTTTTGTTGTTTATTGTCTCACTGTGGTCATTTTGTGTCTTTTCTGCTTCCTTTTTTTGTCTCTGTGATAAATTTATGTCTCGCTGTGGTAATTTTTTTGTCTGTGTATTTTTGTGTCTGTTTTTTGCCTCTTTGTGGTAATTTTGTGTCTTTGTGGTAATTATGTGGTTTTCGGTTGGAACAGGAATATAAACCAGGTCCAGTTTTCTGTGTTGTGACTGGATATTATTTTTCGGCAAAATGCAGAAAAGTTTCGGATTTATTTTGGTGGAGCAAAATCAAAGGCTATTCCTGGAAGACAGGTGGTCACCAGAGTCTGGATTAGTGTTGTACTGCACTGCCACCTGCTGGTGCTCAGCCTGTATGGGTAAACCTGACAGGGGGAAGGGTTAGATTAGAGAGAGGGGAAGAAGAGGGGTCAGAGTTCACAGGAAAGCTCCCTGTTTTCTAACGCTGAACTTTTATTAAAGCAGTATTTCACCACATGGCAGCGTACTCTCTCCTCTAACCACACACACACACACACACACACACACACACACCCACACACACATATATTTAAGTATTCAGGAGACCTCCGGTATCTCCCTCCGTGGGGATCTGTTGTCCCAACTGTGATTCAGTCCTTTTATTCTGGAGGCAAAGTGTTGGTTTTCATTTGAAGGTGAGAAAAAGCAAAATTACTTTATGAAAAGTAACTCCCTGGATAGAGAAGGAAATAACACACTCTGTCTGCTTCTGCCAAGTTTCATTGTGTTAGAGTGAGATTTTTTTTCAGACTGTTCACCTTCAAGGATTCAAAGACTCGAAGGCTTTTAAAGTTCTTCAAATGAAACTAAATGACTTGTGTTGCCTCTGGGTGGTTCACTGTGAGCTATGAAACTCAAACCTCTGAGCAAATAATCACTGCTATTATTTCTCTGGACGATCCCACTGCTGTGAAATTTGCTGCATGATGTGAGGTGGATGTGTCGAGCACCCAGAATTCATTAAAAGAAAACACTTCAACACATTTAAATATTTCTGATGGTCTTCCATTATGAATGGATCGTCTCTGAAAACCTGCAGAAAGGTACTGAGGGTGTTTGGTCTGACAGCTTTGTGTTTATCCACAACAAGATTCAAACCTGGAGAAGTAATAGAATTCCACAATCTTGTTTTCCAGGCCTGGAAAATTTATGAAATGTAAATGAAATTAGTAAAATCCTGGAAAGTTTTGGAAAACAAAGTTTTGTTGTGTGTTATGAAATCAGTTGTTGAGTCTCATTTATTCTCAGTTTTCATACAAAAAAGAAACATCTGTGTCACCATCATTATTTAAATTTCTTCTTCATATCCTACGGTCTCTACACTGCCTCCACAATCTCTGGTGGATCTGATTCAAATAATATTGTGACAGTGTGAATTTTTTTCAGGGTCATGAATCCAAATCCCAACATCAATTTGTGAGGAGGTCAGAGTGAGAATGTGTTGGCCTTTAAGGGGTGAGAGGAGCCTCAAAGAGTTTACACAGTTTCAACTGATTTATACAGACAGTTTTAATTTAGTTACAGCATGAATTACTTCAAACTAAAATTGCAAACAAAACCAAACTCATTCCAGACCCTGTGTAATCAGTCCCATCAATCCCTCCAACACCCCTGTACAGTGCACTATACAGTGTTGTTCGTGTTGTGAATAGTCATGGAAATGTTTATTTTTGGGTCCTTGAAAAGTCGTGGAAATGATGTCCGTGTGGATCTGCTCAGTGAACAAAGCTGCTGTGTCTCTAATTGACCTATGGCTGCGATTACACATAAATTAATGAAGCTAAGCTCCAGAGGTTAACGTTAGCTTAACTAGGGCCCTTTGGACAACAGCTAACAATGGTGTACGATCACCAAAGTACAAAACTAGAACAAAATAGGCTAATGAACTCCCAGCAAACAAGGTGACATGATGAACAACGCAGCTAGGAGCTAACGTTAGGCTAACTTTAGCTAACGTTAGCTAGAGATGTTAAAGATAACTTTATATTTCTTTCCAGCAAAGTGACAATATGTTGCCTCAAACACAATGTTGACTTACCTTAGAACAGATGTAGACATCATTGTTAATCTTATTCACGTTGAGTTGATGTTGTGGTCTAACGTTACCACACAACTTTATCCAAAGGAGACACTTTTCTCGGTTGAGATGTGGTTTAAAGTGTAAAAAATACACCTGGTCGCCCAGCCTCTCAGGATACCTTGTGTCAGAGTTGCATGTACCCCATGCACACCGTTTGACCATTTTTAAACTTCAAATCTCAGAAAAAGCTCATAAAACCGAAAAAACTGACTTTCTGTAATGCATTTCAATGGACGTCCAGGCAGAGAATGTCCGAGTGTATGGGAATGGCTATACACACTGTGATTAGCTCATCGCATTTGAGGGCAAGACCTAGCCATAGGTCAATTGGATGTGCAAAAGAAAAATTTGTCAAAAGGTCTAAATCACTCAACATTTTCTCCTCAATCAAAGGCCAGATATACTTGTAGACATCACACAGCTACAGATTACACTGACCTTTTCTTCCACTGGAAATCCTCGATGCAGATCAAAGATGTGATGCAGAATATGGAGCTGGAAGAAATCTGATGCACCCAGAACAGCTCTATGAGGAGATTTTACAAAAGCTGGGACCCATTCATGAAATATGTGAAGATTGTTCCAGGCCTTGAGCTATGGACTTATACCTCGACAGGAGGTCTGTCCTGTGTGTACTTAAATACACTATGATGCATGTTTCTAGTTTGTTTGTTTTCTATTTTGTTGTGTGACCTGTCTGTTTCGCCTTCTTTTCCTTATATTTCTGTACAGTGTTGTACTTTAAGATTTTAGCCAAGATTTTTTAAGATTTTAATGTCCTGTCTCATGAATGAAAAAATCTCTATAAATAATCCTGCTTGCGTGATGTTTAAATCCAGAAGTTTTTGAAAAAGAGAGATAAGAATTGAAAGGAGGGAAAGCGTGGACTTTTTTTTTTTTATCTTGTCACAGAATATGAAAACTATCATTACAAGATTATTAAACATCTATCTTACAGTTACAGTTGAGACTGGACCAAAGAAAACATCAGAGTTCTGACTTTCTGCTGTGATTCTGTTTCCATGTTCTGCCTTTTTTGTTCGTCCACGCTGTAAATCCGTCCATCAGACTAGTTAAACAACACTGCCATCCGCTGCCTGTGACGGGCACGTACACTGTCGGTGGTCACTGACATGAAAGGAATCATAATGGAGTTCTGCCAATGGTTTTTCTTTCATTCTTACTTTTATTTATGCAAAGTTTGCCCTTTTCCTGCCACACACGAACAATCTGACAAATTCAAGTTCAACCGGAGCCAACTGCAGCCGGAGCGTTTAGTCACGAGTGTCTGACTCAAAGGCACCTCAGCTGTAACTGTTGAGGGGAAAATTTAAACAGCAGCTTTGCAATTCTACTTGTGCAACTTGAGTGGATACATTTCCACCTGAAGTGGATAAAAAGGTAGAACAGTGATGACTGCACATCATTTTATCTTATCAGTGTAATGTGAGTTTGGGGTCAGGCTGAGAGGACCGGATTAAATGAGATACCATTTATCTGTCGACGCTCGCTGACCTCAGTAGTACTTGTTGTGAGACTGAACTACATACTTTCTCTACTCGACCCCGCTCCATCTCCTGGGGTCATTTTATCTTTATATTCATAAGAAAGTAGAAGTGATACAGTACTTAGAAAACCACTTAAACTTTCCACATTAAAGGACCGATCCACCTAAAATCCATAGTGCTGTTTTACCCAGTGATGCTTAAAGATATCTGTCTCTGAGATTTCACCCTGATACAGTGGAGGTGAATGTAATCTTCTTTTCTAGTGGATTGAAAAAAATACATTCAGTTTTCATTCCAACCCTTTTCGACTAAAGAAATAGTCCCACCAGTGAAATCAGTTCAAAGTGAGCTGTGTGGATTATTCACAGTAAGTGGAACATTGTTTCTGGAGACATATAAAACCTCAGGACCTCGGCTGCCGGCACGACTTGACACAACTGTGAAAATGTCTTGTGGGATCTGGGTGCACTGACCCTTTGAGATGAGTGTGTTAGAGTAACTTTAGTCGGTAATACAGCTTACTTTGATCCTTAAAACAGAGCAAAGCCCTGAGTGTTCCCTTACTGCAGCTTCTCTCTCTGCTCCTCTGTTATATTGAAAGTGTTCTGCCACATAATTTACTCAAGATACTCAAGTACTGTACTTAAGTTCAACTTTGAGGTACTTTTACTTTACTTAAGTATTTCCATTTTCTGCTACTTTAACTTCTACTCCACTCTTCCTTGGTGGTAATTCTGTAATGGTTCCCAGCATCAGGGGGAAATGTGGCATCAAGAGAAAACATGTCTGGACAGCAACGAAAGTTAAGGTGGGGAAAGTCTGGGGAGGTGGTGGATGGGTCCAACAATCACAGCTGTTACCCTAGAGTCCAGTGTTTGCTTTATGTTTGAATGTAAAGCAAGACCCTGTTCTTTATTCCTAAACCCAACCACGTGCATTTGTTGTTGCAGGAAAAAAAAAAAAAAAAGTTGGTGTTGTAGCAACATCATGCCTTTATTTTGAAAGAGACTGTATGTTGGAGAGAAGGTAGACATATCTACAGCTGATATCTCCAACGCTTAGTGTTAGATTCAAGAGACCCCAGTTTTTCTTTCAGGGATCTGTATGTGAACGTTAAAAGAAGATATGAATCAGAGATGGTGGAGAATATTTCATACAAGTATTGGCTTCTTATCCCTGGGAAGGTTTCTTGGTTGACTGAGTCTATGTCTGGTTTTGAACAGCTGATCACAGCGTGAGGGAATCTGATTTATCACTTTACTCATCCTGGCAGGTGTAACTGAAGCTTTATAGGTACAACATAAGACGTTATTTGTAGCTAATCCTGTGGCACCAATCAGCTCGTTAGATGATTGGGCTTCAGGGAAAGATGAACACACACAGATACAATCAAAAAGGATGTACTGATTTAATTAAACACAGTAAAATGTCTGCCGAGGGAAATACTTCTGCTTTCCTTAAAAACTGAAATCCAACGATACTGCCTCCCTCCTCGGAGTCTGACCGTGTAAAGTATGGCAGGTGTGAGTCGCTCAGGTAAAACTGAACATGTAGCAGAACGCTGCTAAAAAAAAAAAAAAACGTTTTCATGTTTTTTATCCTGCAGCCAACCTTCTCAGGAGAAACCGAACGAGGCTGTTCAAAGCGTGTTTCTCCGTGTGCCGCACTTCATCTAGGCTGGTCGGCTGTCAGGGTTAAGAGATGAGTTTCAAAGAAGGACACCAAAGCACTTTGATTTGAAGATGAAACTGACATTTATTGAGGCCAAGACTCTCGTTCGCCACAGTCAAAGTCTGTTTTATCTGCTGAAGTTGAAGTGCCTCGTGGCCCCTTTGAAAAATGTTCAGCACAGCACACACTGATAAGAGCGCACACTGACCCGGTGTGTGTGGTGATGATATTAACAGGTGCTATGTGCTGAATGTTAACATCCACAAATCATTCTGCATTAATTTCCAGACGTGACTGTAGTATTGAAAATCATTACTGTAGCATCCACCGGCCCGCTCTCTGTTCTTTGATAATCTCTTTACTGTAGAGGACGGTGACCAACAGCAACAGGAAGTGATGTCAGAATAAAACTCTGCTATCAATATTGATACGACCAAACTTTAACAATAGCTCTTATCCTGAATTACCAAAAGGGAATAGTCTAAGGCCAGTTCACAGAGCGTTCAAAAGGGAAATATAAATATATTATCTCTAGAAACAGATATCTGCGTTTGATGCAGGATCCTTGGGCAAAAGGACGAAATTTTGACATCAGAGCGTTCTGGTTTCCATTTGTGGAGTATTATTGACCAATTGTGTTTGAGCAGGGTTTAGTTGCTCGCAACTTTTCATTAGCTTTTTATCAATTTGTCTTTATCTACATGCAGTTGTTTGTTCATAGAGATTAGGAAACAATGAGCGGTGCACAGTCAAGGTTGTCTTGCTCTTCCACGTCCACACATGACGTCCAAGGTACCCTGGGTGTGTTGGTAGTTGACGTTTTGGGACGCCGTGTCAACTGTTGCATGCATTGTCTGTTTTCAAAATACACTTCTGTTTTCACAGGAAATGTACAGTTTGCATACAGTCTCTGTCAAAATAAAAGCACTACATCGGTACAAACATGTGGTTGGGTTTGGGAAAAAAGAACAGGGTTTGGCTTTACAATCTTACAGGAGGTGAACACCGGCCTCTTGGGTGAAAGCTGGTGGTTGTTGGACCCATCCACCAAAATAATCATTAGCAAATATAATCAGAATCTTAATAAACTTGCTATTATTATCACCACAGGCTCTGAGGTTGTGGTGCACTGTAGTTCTGTGTGTGGTCTGCCGTACCCCAGCAAAAGCTGTTGCTCATTTGCAGTTGGTGCAATCAATGTCAAACACTGGACTCTCTCTATTTCAGTAATTTCAAATTTATCTAAAAAAGTGAGGGTGTAATATGAGTGTCAAATCAGCCATATTACTGTAGAGTATAAGAGTTTCTGTGAAGTGTTAGTATGCCATGAAAATGTCATAAAAAGTCAGTGTGTACACTTTTCCTCTGCAGCCGTCAGTTATAGCTGGCTTCCGAGAAATAACACCCAGGTCATCAAAAAGTTAAGAATCTTGATCTAAGATTTTTGATTCAAAATGCTCTTTAATGGTGTGTTTGGCTGTTAAGTTTCATATGATTTCCTCTGGGGGGAATTCCACCCAGCATCCCCTGGACGGTCTGGTTGCAGAGGGTGTCGACTGAAAATGGTCCCCTACGGTGTTAAATAGGTGATCACGGTCCTGCTTGGTAATTTCCTGAAACAGCTGGTCACTGTAATATTTGAGCAAAGTGCATTTGTTGGGGACTATCTCAGTGGCGGATGAATACACATTTGGAGGATGGTGTATGCTGGTAGCTCCGGCCCTGTGGTAAGCAAGAAGGTACAGAGAGGTGGTTTGTGAAGCAGCTCACACTAAAGAAAAGATCATCACATCACAGTGGTTTCGTATCATGAATCCTTTAATCATATCCTGAAACAAAATAGACTCAGTGTGCAGTGAAGAAATCGAGTAAATAAATATAGTTTCTCAGAGATACACAATTTGCTTGATGCTCAGGATTTTATTTTCAGGACCTTGACTTTGAAAGGAGCAGAATACAGGCAGGCCTCAATGCTGGACACACAATCCAAGGGTCTGACGGGATGAAAACAACAACGGGAAAAGAAAAATAGACATCGCAGCTACAGGAAGAGAGAAAAAAACACAATCACATCTTCACAGGAAGTGTCTGGTCCCCTGAAACGTCATTTCGGCCTCCGGGATGGTTGTCAGTAAATTGTACTTCGTTTTAAGATGTACGGCCTCCGGGACTTGGTGGTGTGCGACGCTTGCCTCTTCAGGATGTAGGGTGATTTTCGTTTGAGCGGAGTGTCGCCGTTCTCCTCTAAATATTCTTGAGAGTCGTGGAGTAGCTGTTAGGGACAGAGAGAGACACGGCGGGGGATGAGTGTCACACGGCGAGGAGGAAATGGCAGCAAACACATGTTTTGTCGCTGAGTGGCAGGGTAATGGGAGGCTACGGCGGTGTCGCAGTGATTAAACGAGCCTTCCTCCTCTGTGCTTCCATGCATGGCAAAACAGGTGCTAATCTGCTGTCGCTGTGTTAAGATTTAAAAAAGGAGAGAGAAGCTGTTGTGTGAAAGGAAAATGATGGAGGGGGAGGAGAAGGAGATAAGGAGGAGGTGAGACACAGGGACTGACGTTTAATGAGGTGTGTTTACTGTGAGGGAGGATGGATGAGCTCTTGTGTGCATGTTTGTGAGATGAGTGAGGTTCAGGGTGAGCCTGTAAGGACCTGCCTGTGTTTAGTGTGTGTATATTTGTAAATGTGTGTGCTGTTATTGGCTTATTTTTGTTTTGGTTTTTGGCATGAATAATAAATAAAAGTGCAATTAGATAGAAGTGGTTCTCTGTATTTTAGGCATTTTATATTTGAACCAGAAAGTCACTTCCTTTTTAAAACTATTTCAAAAGAGAAATATTGTACTTTCATATCTAGTTGCTTTGCAGACATCAGGCCTCATGAAGCAACTTCTCTTAAGCAACATGTAGATGTGCAACCGTATAATGTCCAGTTCAAGATTCGCGACAAGACGAGCTGAAACAGGCAACTACTGTCAACGCTCTGTTCTGTAACGTTGCAACAAGCTGGCGGTTCACAGAAAGTGACCACGATGAGACAGTGTATCATCTCTAGTCAACAACTCTCTGTACTTCTGATCTGTAACGTTGACAGGAAGTGACCACGATGAGACAGTGTATCATCTCTAGTCAACAACTCTCTGTGCTTCTGATCTGTAACGTTGACAGGAAGTGACCACCATGAGACGGCGTATCGTCTCTAGTCAACAACCCTCTAAAAGAAACACTAATTAGTACTCTAACTCGGACACTGTTTTACTGCTAAAATGTTTGCTTTTGCGTAAAGCTACAGGAGTCGCAGGTGACCTGGTGGAAAGGTGTTCTCTAATATTTGCACTCGGGTTTCAGAATGCACAAAATCACCCTCAAACTGAACAACAAAAAGACGGCAATGAATTCTCAACCGGGCCTCGAGATCAGGAGCCGTATTCACACACAGTCTGAGAACACTCTCAGAGAGCTTCCAATGCAGCTTAAAGTTTTCTAGCAAGGAGTCTGAGCTTAGGAGTGATTTAGGAAAGTTTTCAGAGTAACTCTGAGCAAAGAAGGAAAAGAAACTTCTCTCTTGGTGAGGAGGTGTGGTCGACTCTATTGCTAGATATGATGCTTTCTTTCAACAGATGTGATTGGTTGTCAAAGACATGCCCTTTTGTGAGCCTGTAAGGTGTGAGGACACCCAGTGGAAATGAAATTAACTGCATCACATTATGAGACTGAAAGTGTTGTCATTGTTAGTGAGATCAGTTGAGACAGACTCAACTCATCACTGCTGCACTGTTGCACTTTTCTAGTTAACAAGTATATCCGTCTTGTGATCGCTTTATTTCTGCCGTTTTATTTTTAATTGCGCTGGGTGGGAAATGTGTGTTTCACTAACAAGATCGACAACAAACATCATCCCTACACAATCTAATCTGTAGTGTTTCATTGGCTCGCTGTCATGCAGCGGTTGGAGAATATCTCTCCTGCCTCTTTGACTTTCTGCCATTTATACTCAGCTTCAGAAACTCTTAAGCCTCTGAAAAGTCCTCCCTGCTCCTAACAGCTAATTTAAGGCACTGTGAATAACTTTTATCTTTACCAGGACCAAGTCTTAAATTCCTAGAGTCTTAAGTTTGAGTTTTCTTACAAAACGTAATAGTTCTAAGAATCTTCTTCACTAGGAGCAACTCTGTGTTCAAGGAAACTTTGAATACGGCCTCAGAGTTTCTGGCTGAAGAGGTCTGCTAACATGAGGTCTGCATTAGAGTGAGGAAGGATCAGAAAAACCTGACTGTGTGTTTCCTCACCTCTCTTAAGACCTAAGAAAGGGTTTCGTCACACCCTGATTGGCTCAGAGAGGAAATGAACCAAGCTGCTCTCAGTTTTTAATTAGGAGTCACACCCTGCACAACAGGTGATCTGAATAAGTCCCAATCAACTCTGGGGAAATGTGACATTCAGCTAAAATGAATTGGGACCAGGGAACTGCCAGCAGGTACCAAAGAGGAGGAGGATGTCACTCAGTCAAGCTTTAATACACACATTAATGCACATTAATGCCACATACAGTGAAGGAAAAAAGAAGACAGCTGACCATATGATCCCATTGTGGGGTTTAAGTTTTGATTTTTGTGCAGCAAGAGGCAGGGCATAAAAGACTTTACTAAAATACAAGTTAATTTCCTACAACAGCATAAACACACAACAATATTTGTGTGTATGTGTGTATCTCACCCTCTCCTCCCGGCTCTGCAGTGCTCGACAGATGAGTTGCAGGTTGTACAGCTCCTCCAGCAGCTGGAGGCCTCCCTCCATCAGCTCGCTGCCCTCTTCCTCCTCCTCGCCGCTCCACGCCTCCTGCCGCAGGCTGCTCACCATCCTGCACAGGTTGGCCAGCGACACGCGCCAGTAGGGGGCACTCTGCTTATTCTGTTTCATCTGACAAAGAGGGAAAGAGGGGGGAGGTGGGCGAGGGAGGGATGGCGTTTTAGTTTGAAAAGGATTCAGTTTCAGATTGATTACAGGAAGTGATTGGTTTTCAAACTTGGCAATAAATTAGATCCTGGTTGTCGTGAGGAGATGATTTAATTCAAGTTTCAATTAATGTCGTGAACTGAGGTGAAGTGAAAACTGAGCCCAGAGGGAGAGACACCACAGAGGATAAAAACACAGCGATTAGGGACCGTTCTTTACTTATCAGAGGAGGAGGGTGACTGGGGTGTGACCCTCCCTGAAGCTCCAAATATTTTTCCTTGAGCCTCCCTGAGTGACTGGTGTAATATTCACGACCCTCCCTCCACCATAAATGAGTTATTATATTTTTAAAACTTATCTATTGATGTTTTAAAGTTAAAAGTTGAAGATAAAATTTTGACATAATATCTCTATTCTAAGCTCTGTTTTACGCGACGGAAGCATTCACTGCACATGAAGTGTCCAATAGTGATGTTGCGTGCTGTGCCGATGCTTCGAAGCGTGCGTTGAGTAATCCAGGAAGTGTTTCGGCAATGCGTGTATCGAGGCTTGTATCGTTTCAGACAAGTGACGTCATTGGTGATGTCTGAAGCCTCGCTGCCCGGCTGTACCACGTGACTGGTTCAGGAAGCGGTTCAGATCTTGGTGCGAGAAACAGGAAGCGGTTCAGATCTTGGTGCGAGAAATTAACCTTTTTCTGAACCAATTTGCTGGAAAGCGTCAATACTTCATGAGGCTTCATCTCACCATCACTAGTGTCCAAGGAGCGTTAAAAATGTGAAAATCCAATGATAATTTCTGTTTTTACAGTTTTTGGCTGTGATAAGTGGTGTAATTTTTGCAACATGATTTTTAAAAAAATCAGCAGTAAAAATTGCAAAATACGGCCATTTAAATTTGTATGCTGCTCCTCTAAGCTAAGTCCCTCCTCAGTGCTTAAACATTACTTGACACCCTGCCCCCCTTTTTGCACCACGCCCTCATAAATAATGAACACTCCCTTTAACAACCTCATATTTGGAAGAAGTTGAAAAACTAGCCTATTTTTTAATTTTAAATATTAAAGTCTAGTTTTTCTATTCAGCATTCAGCTTTACTGCACAAAATTTAAAAGTGTTCTTTGGTTATAAATATGCTGCCGTGATACAGTGGACACGATAACGAGAACACTGATTCAGTTTAATATAATCTAATCCAGTAGCTGTCAATCAGCCGATATTAGGGAGGCGTGACAGGACGGTCACGCCACCTGCTGTCCGTCTGCGTCTCTCCAGGACGCTGCTCCAGGTGTGGTAGAGCATGTATGCCCTCTCGTCCCTGTTCATCGTCCCCGGGCCCCTTATTTCAATAGCCTCCCTGATCCAGCGCCAGCTAACATCAGCTGATTGACAGATCAGATGATAAAGAAGTTTGGAAGTTTCTGCTGAAACATGTCAAGGTATGTAACATCCTAACATGTCTGAGATAAAAGAACAACTAAAGTCATTATCAGAAACTAAAGACATAATGACCACCATTGAACTAATCCAGTAGCTGCTGCTATAATCTCAACGTGTATATTTAATTTTTTTGCTCGTGTTTGGTTGTAACTGTGATAGAAATTATACCACAAATTACAGTGTTGGGAAGGTTGCTTTAGAAATGTAATAGATTATAGATCACTAGTTACCCTGTTAAAAATGTAATGAGTAATGTAAACATTTGAAATACTTCAAAGTAAAATAAGTTATTACATTTATTTACTTTTCTAATAAATGTTCTGCAGTAAAGCTGAGAATTATTCAGAAATAGGCTTTTACAAAAGACGTTATTCCTGCACAGCAGAAAAACACAAAGGACATACATACAAGTTACATATTTTTCTTATTTAATCACATGTGATGAGTTCCTCCCTGACAGGGGCGTAGCACCAAACTCTGGGCCCTTTGCCCCCGCCCTTCCTCTCTTGATCCATGTCTCGCTCATGCACATTTATTTATTTATTTTTACAAAATTAGTTTCTTTCCTTTCCTTTCTTTTTTTGGAACCCTGATTTCCTGTTCTTGGGGAAAGATATCAGCAGCAGAAGCAGTCAAACCCTTGAATCCCAGTGCAGGGGCGGACTAAACCATTCTGTGCCTTTAAGGGGTGAGAGGGGCCCAGAGAACTTCCACTGTTTTTCATACAGATTTCAGTCTTTCAACCAATTATTCAGCCAATTTTACTTCCTTTATAGCTGCAATTATTTAGGACAAATTGCAAACAAAACCAAACTTCTAATTCTAGGCTTGTTGAGCTTATTTTAGACAAATCATGTTTGACTCTTCTTTCACAATGAAGTTGTGTATTTGGTGTCCTTAAAATGTTATTTATGTAGGGTTTGTATTGTGTCCCAGGTCTGAATCTCTCTCCTCATGGATGATGAATCTCATGTTTTTCCCGTTAAATGTCATCTTTTGAATTGAACTAAGAATATTGATTGTGAGAAGTGTCGTCCTTCACAGCTTACGTTTAATGAACAGATTCATGGGTCAGCTTTCCTTAACGAGCTGCTAACTCTGCACATTTCATTAGTTTCACTGAAGGCTCTGTGCTGTGGTCTAAATGCTGTTTTTAATTTTACCCGCTGTGTTTTTACAGTCAAAGCTGTAAAACCTTTTGGTGATTCCTTTTAAGAGCCACTGAGGATTCATCTGAGCTCTCACTTTACACTGAGCACTGATGCAGAGTGCCACATGTTAAGACAGCAGTTGGGATCTATACGTCCTCTTCTTAGGCACCACACACCCAGGGTGATATTTCAGTCGTATCTAACCTCATCTAGCTGCAGCCTGTCGTGTTATAATCCAGTCTGAGTGCTTTAAGACGGTGGAGGGGCCCCAGGGCCCTGGAGCCCCTCACGCATGGGCCAACGATCTCACACACACAAACTGCTGCAAAGACTTCTGGGTGTCACTGAGGATGATGGAGAGATTCAGGAGGTTAGGGGAAATTGTCACTTCTAAGCAACTGTAAATGGCCACCAGTCTTCCAAGACTCACTTTGCTCCGATCATTTATGAGCGTCAGGAGGGAAAGACTCTCCTCTGATGTTGTGAAGACGTGAGCCGCGATGACGGCAGGTTCCTTTTGTTTGCCAGCGAGGAGACATGTAATAAAAGACGTGAAAAGAACGACACACAGGGGAGCAAACATCCTGACATTTACAGATCATTCACGCATCCACGATTTCAGAGGGTTTCATTTAGTTTTAAATGAACTGCTGGGTGTGGTTTTAATTGTGCTGAAAGGTCACATGATGGATTGCTTCTTTTGCAGCTTCATCAGGATCTTCTCCAGTAATTAATCACTAACTTTGAAGGATGGGATGAGGAGTAAATGCAGGGGTCCAATATTCCAACCATCCCCAGTGGTCCCTTCTTTATTAACAAATCAGCCTAGTCTCTGTTGAGTTTTCTGCTGGTGCCCGGCTTCGTAACAGAACCACCAACTCTAAACTCGTACAGCCAGAGTCATCATTTCTATAACATTTCTTATCTGACGTTTTAAAAGCTCAATCTATATTCAAATATTGCGAGCCACTAATCACAGGGACGTCAAATCGTCCAGACTGACAGATGAACCCCGGCTGAGGAATAATGCAATCATGTTCAGTGGAGAAATCTAAGAAATCTACGTCCTGCATCTAATCAGATAAAAAGAAGAGTGGACGAGCAGCAGGTCGATCAATTTAGCTGTCGCCTTAAAAAATGATCATGTATATGGGCGAGTTAAGATAGAGATCCACAAGTGTCTTCTACCATGCTGCACTTTGCAGCCTCTTGAGCGCTCTATCAGTCATCCGGCAAGTTATTATTACAATCACCACCCCTGAGCAGCCCCGGAGCATCAGCAGCAATGAATCACATGGCTGATTTGTCACTGTCATGTCTCCATACGAGCGCCATGGTTATTCATCAGACAGAGAGAGAGGGGTGGGAGATGTGTCGTTATGATGCTGTCAGGTCCATCTGAATCCTATTAGGCTCAGCCATCCGTCTGCTCGTGCCTCCAGTTCCACTTTCGCCAACTTCATCCCTCAGCCTCGCCCGGCCTCGAGCTCACTCAGCAGCAGACGAATGTGTTAAAATCATAAAGTTACAACTGAATTACTTCCCTCAGCCTCACCTCTGATTTTCACCTCGGAGGACGACTGCAGCGACTCAAGTGTTTGGATTATATTTATTTTTGCTCTGCACATTTCAGCTGTATAAAAGAATCTCATTTCCAATCAAAACAAGCTGAATAAGTTCGACCCTGGGTGACACAAAAAAAGCCTCCATTTCCCGCTCAGCATGAGCACAGCCATGAAGCTGAGGCTGTGTCTGAAGCATGGCTCCAGATTTCATGAGAGAACACCTGTGCAGCCTGCGTGTTGGCTCAGCTGGAGACAGGTGAAGGGTCTCGAGCTGACCGGGGGGGGGGGGGGGGTCGCAGCATTTCGGACACTCAGTCTCTGATGTCACAAGTGCGTAAAAAGGAAGCGCCTACCTTAGAAGTGAAGAGACTGCTGAGTAGCTCCTCCTCCAGAGCTCGCTGGTCCAGGTCAACATCTGAGGAGAAACAGGAATAAAACTTTCATCCAAATCCAGTCAAGAGTTAAATGATCCTGATGATCGCTGTGTTAATAAATGTCAACGAGATGTGGAAATATAATGTCTGTCATTAGTTTGTCTCTTGACATTTAAACTGTTTCATCCTCTTTGTGAGATGTATTTCAGGAGTTGGCAACATTTATATCTCAAATACTTTGTGAAGACAAAATAAGCTGAGCCCAAACTCAGCCCGTGTTCTTATTTGTTTTGGTTTTTTTTATTAATTTTATATACTTTATTAATCCCCCTGAGGGGAAATTCAATTTTTTCAGTCTTGCTGTCATTAACACACAGGTCCGAAAGACACACACATGCACAAACAGGACCTATACATGCACAAAGTGGAGAGATGTCAGAGTGAGAGGGCTGCCTTGGTCAGGCGCCCCGAGCGGTTGGGGGGTTCGGTGTCCCCACATTTAAGTGCTCAACAGGTGGCCGAACCCCCAGTGTGTCCGAGAGTGATGCAAAATGCACATTACCCATTAAAGCTTTGTTAATACAACATACAGTATTAATTTTGAGGATTCAGAAGAGATGGATCAAGATTTTTCCATCTCACAGACTCACTGGACCAAAAGTGACTCTGTAGTCCAATTCCCACTGGATTTAGACACAAACACAGTTCAGTGTGGCCTTTATTTAACATGAAATAAATAAATGAAAATGAATTTATTTGATTTGGAATAATATTTTTTAAAAAAAATAATAGACAATATAATTAATAAACAAAAAAAAAATTAAATAAATAAATAATCATAAAAACTTAATACTAATACGTAGGTTTTATTCTGCTTGGACTTATTACGAGGGTCCTTTTTGTATTAACATGGGCTAGAATAGGTTCTAAAACAACTAAATGAGGAGTCATTACATCGGGTCATTGACGTGTTTATAGGAACATAGAAGAGAGGGAACCCTGAATCAAAAAGTCACAGTCTTCACAGAAATAAAGAAGAATAAAAGTCTTGAAGAAATCTAAATTTTGTTGTGGTCCCAGAAAAATGGAGAATAAATAATTTTGGCAGCTGCGGTAATTCATTATTTAATCTGAAAACCCAAATTCAAATTCAAAAATGATTTGAAGAAGCTTTGGTGTGCAAATTCTTATTTCAAAACAAGAAATACACTCTAAGAAATAATCCACTGGTTCAACTAAAAAAATGGGGTAAAAATGACACTCATCTTTTTAAGTAGCCCCAACTCTGGCGTTATTGAGTCAATCCTATTAAACTCTTTGAAACTCTCACAAACTCAGTCATTTTAGTAAAACCAACATTATTCACTTTGACCGCAAAAGCTTAATTAAGTTGAACCAAGTTAATATTTGACCAAACACTGTGCTGATATTTAGTGGTCAGTTTTTTTATCTGCCTGTATGTGTTTTAAACCTACTTGTTGTGTTGTTTTTATTGTATTGTCTGTGATTTTGTATGTATTTTATATGGACTTGAGTCTGGAATAAAGTTTATCTATCTATCTATCTATCTATCTATTTAAGATATTCTAACGTGTTATTTTAACTCAAAATGTTTTTGATTTTGAGCAACTTCTCAAAATAACTGTCAACTGACTTAAAACAACTGATTCACTTAAACATGTTTATGTAGCAAACAAATATTTTTTTTTATGCTGAAAAACGTCTTTATTTTAAGTGTTATCCACTAACAGCATTTATCATCTTTTAGAGTGTATTTCCATGATTTTGAATATGCAGTTTTTAAATACTTGCAACAGCATCACCAAACTGATGCAGCTGCACCTGTTGCATACATAAGTTATATGAGCGACTTGTTTCATACTTGGGTTGTGTGTCAAGGCTTTGTCCCCACTCTGAATAAAGTGATTAATCATAAAATCACAACACGATTCATAAATGCAAAAACCTGTTGGAGGAGCTGCGGTGCTTACCTGTACAAAGTCCACCACATGTGAAACAGAGGACAAGCAACCACGCCACCTGTGCCTGCATCTTGATTACCAACACAACACAAAGGATCCAAGACTGAAGAATTCACCTGAGGAGGATTTTAGTCCATAAGGTTAAAGGTCAGACACAGACAGCTAAAGAGGCTCGAGAGGAGCTTTGTAGTGATGCTGCTGCTGCTGCTGCTGCTGCTGCTGCTGCTGCTTCCTCTCCTTCTTCTTCTTCTCTTCCAGCTCCAAACACGCTTCCCCTTCCTTGCAGTTTTCTGGTTGGTTGTGAAGTGCAGTGGGCTCCATTCCCTCAGTTTATAAGAGCCAATGTGATGTCAGAGGATCAGTCTCTCTCTCCTCATCTCCACCCCCACCTTCCCACCCACTAACACAGCCCCCTTCATCCATCCATCACCCATCAGTCCCTCCATATCGTCTCTTCCCTCCCATCACCGTGTCATCATTTCATCAGACGTCACTTTGGCATCACAAGGCGAAAGGTTTTTGCGTCAAGCTTTGGGAGATTTGGTTATTTCACCTCATGAATGCACACAGTCTGAGGTTTGTTTTGTCTCCCAGAGACGGGATGCAGGGGTGACGTGGGAGGATGCACGACAAATGTTCACTCTTTGTGTCACTGTTTGGAGAAGATGTGCGCATCTTTTTTCTTTTTAGCATATTTTGTGTCTTTTTAAAGCAACAGGTGATTATTGAGACTTACAAACCAAATGGGCGCCTACTGAAGACACGAAACATAGTGAAAATTTATAGCTCTGCAAATTTATTTTCATTTAAAAGTGGAATGGATCAAAATTAAACCTTCTAAATACATCAAAAATAATGCACCACCTAAAACTTCTTTAATAAAAATCATCCTAGACGTTATTGATTATTGGTATTTTAAAATAGTCTTTTCAAACATGCCTTCATTTGAGAAGTCTCAGCACAGGGTCCATTTAGTAGGTATTCTGGAGCTTTTGATCATACTGTGTGAGCTTTATCAGCAGATGCCCAGTGGTCCCTAAAGTGTAGATTTTTACATTTCCTTTTTTCTAAGCATTTGTAGGGACATCTCCTCAACGTTGGCTTCAGCTGACGTTCAAAGTTCATTCTTCACTTGAAACAAATGTTTAAAAACTTCTGAACACCACTGAATATGCAGGTTTAAATAAACAGGTTCTGTGCACCTGAGGAATTTCTCTCCATGCTACAGAAACGTGAACAGATCTTTCAGAAAACACAAAAAATTAAAGTAAATCCAGTGTCCATTCAGATCTGACTTTAACACTGAATAATTGCTGATGTTGCAGTTAAAATTGAGCTAATGTCATACGAATTATTCCAAAAAAAATTGAATGTGTTGACCTGGGAGTTCCTCAAGGATCAGTTTTAGATCCCCTCATCTTTTTGATTCTTTTTTAAATAAAGATGTTCATTCTTCACATGAATCCAATGTTTAAAACTTCTGAACACCACTGAATATGCAGGTTTAAATAAACAGGTTCTGTGCAGCTGAGGAATTTCTCTCCATGCTACAGAAACATGAACAGATCTTTCAGAAAACACAAACAATGAAAGTAAATCCAGTGTCCATTCAGATCTGACCTTAACACTGAATAATTGCTGATGTTGCAGTTAAAATTGAGCTAATGTCATACGAATTATTCCAAAAAAAACTGAATGTGTTGACCTGGGAGTCCCTCAAAGATCAGTTTTAGATCCCCTCATCTTTTTGATTTTTTTTTTTTAATAAAGATGTTATTCAGATTTTTTTTTATCAGTTACTTTTGATTATTTTACTCTGATATATTTCTAACCTGGATTATACACATACCTGATGTGTATTTACAGTGAAGCCTATAACAAACAAGAGATAAAGATTATTTTACGTCCATATACAGTATCACATCGGATTATTTGTTGCCTGCTTCAGGTGCTGGTGCTTTGATTTGGACTTCATGTGAACAGAAATTAATTAAATAAATGTTTTAAATGTCAGTGTGTGAATATATATTGATGATAATTTGATAAGTCAGTCTTCTTTAGTGTATAATCAGGTGAGAATAACAGTCATTGTGTTGTCCTTACCTTAGAATGAGACGTTTATATCTACATAGGGAGCAGGTCCTTGTCTACGGAGATCGCCATGTTGTATCACCATGTTTCTAAGGTATCCCAGAACGGACAAATCAAGCACAGTCAAAGTTTGGATTTAATAGGGCCACTTGTGTTTTCACGTTTTCGGGTCAGCCACCACAGTTAGAAGCCTATCTGTAATGAACCGTGTCAGAAAAACAGATTTGGAATGTGAAACAGCTTTATTCTGTATTTTTAACGGTTAAAATCAGCTGGTGTGTTTCTTTTGGAGAGGAAGAGACCTCTGTGGATAATTCTGCTCCTGGTAAAAACTTTCTGAACGTCTGGCTCAGAAATAAGGTGAGCTCACAAAAAGTTATCAGAGAAAAAAGGTGAGCACATAAGAGCATGAGCTGCCTGTCTAGCAAAGGAGAAACACTGATTTGATACGTGAAATTGTTTTATTCAGTGTTTTTGTCCATTTAAATCAGGCGTCTCATTTATAAACGTGACATACACACAAAACGAGGCCTAAAAGAGGTGTACACCCACGCAGACTTGAACTCTGAAGAAATTCTAACCAGTAGAAGTTTCAGCTGGTTGTAATCTGCAGTCCTCACCGCTGGATGCCACTAGACCATCGGACACACTGTACCTTTAAATTAAACATTAGCAGCAGCAGTAAACTTTCCCAGGATATAATTAAGTCATTTCCTCACTTCCTGTTTATAAAATGCCTGTTTGATGTCTTTGTAATTGTTCTATTTATGATTGTCTCTGATTGTTGTTCATTACCAAACACAAACGTAAACTGGCATCCGAAACTTGGATGCCTTTACTTGTAATAATATAAAAAGGTGAGTGGATATTTAGAAAGACACTGTGTGTATAATGTGTTACACTAAATCCACTCTGACTTGCAGCCACAAACTGAGTGTGAGCACATTCTAGATCAGCCTCAGTTTAACACAAACCGGTCCCCACAGGGAGCTCTGTCCTTCTGATATGGTGTAAATATCAGTTTGTGTGTTCTGCAGAAGATGTTTCAGCTTTAAAAGCAGAGTGGAGTCAAAGCAGGCTGCATTCCTCTCATGTCTGAATTCCATCTTTGTCATTTGAATCCAGCAGGGAGAGCCACTCACTAAACCTCCAGAGGTCCCAGCTTCCTCACTGAGACCAGAATCCTGTTTATACATTACTGAGTGTGGCCTCTGAGTGGCACCTTTGGATGTGAAGTATCCCAATAAACAAAACCAGTGTGCATTACTGTGTGTGTTTACTGCACAGCATGTAATGGCCGATATTCGGAATATTCTGTCATGTATTTTTCATATTTGTGTATATGGCTCTTGCAAGAACATTTTTAGTTTTTAGAAGGCTATTCCCAAAATAAGCACCATATTCCTGACGGGATTTCTGCAATTTCTGGCTCCATAACTTCATATTTCCTAATGAATTTTCCACCTAATACTGAGTTTAATCCGACTTAATTCTTCTTTACTGTGTTGCGTTTTAATTCCTAATGTTTCACTGTTTTCACGGAGCTCTGTGACTTTGTGTGAACTGCCCAAAGAATTCATTTTGCCTCTTTTATTATTCCTCGGTGGTAGTTACTCAGGTCGCTCCTGCAGGTGGAGGAGGGGGGCAGAGATCCACCCGTGCAGTCGGTGGGAAACACCTCCCTCCGCTGCTCGGACGGGGCGGACAGAGTTGAAGTGGAACACCCTCCAACTTTTCTCAAACACTCCACAAAGTGCGGGACGTCCTGCCATGCTGGGACTCTAACGCTTTTTTTGGATTGCTGGTGTTTGTTCCTCGCGCTCCTGAGTCATGGCTCCGTTTGGAAAAAACTTCCTGAAGGCTCGACAGAAAAACAGGTAACTCGATGAGAGAGCTTTGTTGACGTGAAGCCTGCTGAGCGGGTTGTTGCCTGAGTTATTGGGGAGATGAGGAGGGAGAATTACGCACAGCGCACAGTGCGCAGCGGGTTCATGAGCGAGCTGCACAGGACGGAGAGGAGCTCAACTATTAAAGCTGTTGAGTTTTTACATCCTGCTTCATGTTAGGATACTGCAGACTGCTGTCCAGAGGCAATCCAAGTAAAAATATAACATGGTGACACCATAAAGACACAAAATACACAAAGAGTAAGACACCATGAAGAACCACAGGGGCACTGTTTACACCTCTTAAGGTTATTAGACAGTTCTGTCATTGTTTTAAACCAACATCAACCAGCTTTAGGAACTCTTAACGCTTGTGTGTTGCCATCACAGTATATGTACTGTGGAGGAACTATTCAGAGCCTTTACTGTAGTAAAAGTACTCACACCACACTGTAGAAGTACTCTGTTACAGGTAAAAGTGCTGCACTGAAAGTGTTACTTTAGTAGGGTTGCAGTGATATACCCGTTTCAAGGTATACCATGATATAAAAGTTGATGGTTATCATACTGTGTACATTTGCTTATCTATGATATTGGGGGGGAAAATTCAACTGGACGGAGGTAACCAACAATAACCCTCCTATTTTCATTCCTTTAAGGCTCATTCTGAATGAACAATATGAATTCTGTAATTGCAACCCAACACTGAAGATAAGGTTACAGAGGAAAATGTACTTGAAAGTAAAAGTACTCAGTGCAGAACAGTTTGAATCAGCAAATCTTAGTGAAGCTGGAAACATGAAATGTTTCTGCATTAAAAATGACTTTAAGAAGTTGCCAGTTCTGTTCTTCAGTTGACAAATGGTTTCAGCTGTTTTGTTACTGAAGTTATCAAATATCTGTGAGGAAGTAAAGTGTAATGTGGCATGAGATGAAAATACTTAAGTACATGTACCTCAGATTTGGACTGGAAGAGCAACTAAAGTAAAGTAAACCACTCTTCTTCAGTTAAAGACCCATTGTAACCACTGTTGCACTTATATGTTGCTTTTGGCTGATCTGTTGGCCAGTGATGTCTCTGGTGGCAGCTTTTGTCATCAACCGAACCCTCCGTCCCCTCTGTAACAGCAACATGTCTCAACTCTCCTGACTGTGGCAACTAGTGGACTGAGCGAATTGTGGGAACGGTCAGTCAGTCAGTCAGTTTTGGTGTTTGTTAGCGGCTCTAATGGATCAGCACTGCAGCTTTCCTTGGTACAATACTTGTGTAAATGTACTCAGTTACATTAGGGCTGCAGGCAGTATACCAGTTTACAAGGTACACTGTGACATGAAAGCACTTTTCAAACAGAGTAACAAAGTGCTTCACATGTCAATAATTAAAACAGACAAGACATGAAAACAACAACTTTTAAAATAACTGGTAAAAACACTTTGGTGTATAAAAACTGAGGCAATGAAAAACAGTTTAAATGAACATAAAGGATTTCCAGTAAAAGTGTTATAAGAAGGGGCTTAAAAGAGATCACTGACTTGGCCGAGCTGATTTCCTGAAGTCCCCGTTAGTTTTCAACCTCTGGAGCAGACAAAAGACCTCTGCTGCCCGAGGACCTCAAAGTACGTCAGGCGGTGTACGATATAAGAGGTCACCGTTATAGCTGGGAGAGAGACCATGAAGAGCCTTAAAACTAATCAGTACAATCTTAAAATCTCTTCTGAAACATACTGGGAGCCGGTGGACTGATGTGATCACATCTCTTGGCAGTTGAATTCTGAAGTCCGGAGTCGATTAATAGATTTTTGATTCAGGCAAGAAAAGAAGCTGTTGCAGTGATCCATGCATGAAGAGATGAAGGTGTGTAAAATCTCACCTTTATTTTAGTTGTTTTCAAAAGGGAGGCTTTTTACACAAACTTCCATTAAAAAAAGTTTTCAAGTTTTAGTTGCAGTGATATTCGTCTCTTTGTCGACCCTCTGTTTTCATTCCTTTACTCTGACTGAGTAAAGGATAATTAGGTAATGCCATGATACCGTGAAGCCCCAATATTTTCTGAGATGGTTGCTGTACCGTGAAAAAATCTCACACCGTTGCAGCCCTCATTTACGTTCCACAGTTATTGATGGAAAAGTACATCTGTCAGAATTACGTGTGTGTTTGTGTGCATCTGAAGCGCACACATGACAAGTTTTTTATCCCTAAAGTTGTATTTTTGCCACATCAAGTGACATTCCCACTGACTGAAACTGGTGTAGGAAGGTTATTATTCCCCATTATGGAAAGTTGGAGTAAGATATGCTCTTTGATAGCAGCTCTCTGTCAAACTGTACATCAGCTTTCACCTTCCTCTGCTCTGTAATTACTACAAAGATGGTACTTTTAATACATCTGAGACACCAGAGTCAAAGAACATTCTGACTGCAGGTCAAGAGAGATCCTGTCATCAACACTCGTATAATTCACTCCAGCAATTTCCTTGAGTGGGTCGATGGCCTTTTGATGTGCCCCTGGCTGCAGCTGGGATCCAACCTGAAAAGGTGGGAAATAAGATTCAGCCAGCCACAAGCTGTCCTCCATTATTGGCACACAAATTCTATTTGGATTGTTGGCTGCAAACTTTTGTAGCGCAGAGTTTGGTAAACAGAGTTTGGAGTATCTAGGTCATGATCCAATCCCTCGCACGGTGCAGACAGGATTCATGTTGCCAAGGCCGGGATCAGGAAGGTTTTAAATGTGGGTAAAGTACCTATTTTCATTAGCTTAACTTATTAAGACTGGTTTACCACCAAACTGTGAGGAAGGGCTTTGGATTAAGTTCAGAAATAAAACAGGCTTTTATACTAAATTACTGTAAAACTCTTTGACAGTGGCACCCGCAGCAGAATGGATGTATTTTCACATCACACGCAGAGCTGAGATGAATTATCTTTGATAACTTCAAACAGTCTGACTGAGGCTGTCTCCAGTGGGTGTCTTATTTTTTTTCATGCTGTGTAGTAATTACCACTGCTGCACCTATAATTACCTCAAGTGTTTAGATCTGTAGATATGTCAAACGCTTGA
This sequence comes from Epinephelus moara, assembly GCF_006386435.1. Classification (NCBI taxonomy): domain Eukaryota; kingdom Metazoa; phylum Chordata; class Actinopteri; order Perciformes; family Serranidae; genus Epinephelus; species Epinephelus moara. Next base: position 41,032,517 of record NC_065525.1, on the reverse strand, counting down.
TTCCAGAGACTGGCATTAAGTCGCGCTGAGCTGCGTGTTTGCTAAAGAATGACAATATGAAGCTGATGTGTGGAGTTGAAACTTCATTACAACTTGATTACAGCCGATAACATTTGTTTCAATACTAGTTTTCATCAAAGAACCACAGTGAGTCATCAGGGAGTCCCGTGCGTCAGACTGTGTCCTATAGTGAACCAGCGCGTCCAGGCCTCAAAGGGGTTTCAATTAAATGGTTGCCAGTCAGTGACATGTGTGACCAAAGCCATGCAGCAGCACGACAGCATTGTGCACACACCAATTAGCCGCTGAAATTGTTTGGTTAACGCAAATTAGCCACAGAAAACCATAAAAATCATAGCGATTGTGTTAAGAGTAAGTCGTTTGTTTTCACTGAGCAGCAGCATCTTTGGTGATTCACAGAGCTGCTGGGGTGGGGGGGGGGGGGTCACAGAGGAAGGGAAGGNGGGGGGGGGGGGGGGGGGTCACAGAGGAAGGGAAGGGGTGTGTTGTGTCTCTGCTCACAGATGCCTATCAGAGCGGGAGTCATCCCAGAGATCAACATATTCAGATAGAAAAGTGCTGTTATTTCCTCTCTGATACCCTCATCCTCTCTCAGATAAGACAGAGGAAGTGTCTCCTGCTCAGTATCTGCTCTGCTCGATTATCTGTGTACATTTCTTCTATTAAACAAACCACAAACAGAAAACTCTGTGTATAGCTCCCACGTCCTATTAGGCATGTCACAATACTGGAAATCTAGTAGTTGATACAAATACGACTGAAATGACATGATTCTTGAAACCCAATTCAATATCCCATGTTCTTAAACACACACTTTTTAATTAAATCATTCAAATTAAATTTAATTTGAATTTGGTTAATGATCCCTGATGATCTGCCGACAACACAAAGTACTAGTCTTTGTAGGCAAAGAAATTTATGTAAATCAGGGCTGTCAAGCAATTTAAAAAATGAATTACACACTCTGTGATTAATTAATCTAAATTAATCGTATACATCAACTTTTGCTTTGAAAGCATGTAAAAAATTTAATTCCAGTGAGTGTTGCTGGATTTTGTTCCCCTGTCCTCGACCACCCAAATGTGGCCCTACCCCTACATTTGCGCGTTCCCGCGAGGGGTAGGGGTGTCCCAATTCCTTTTTGCGTGTAGGGGTAGGGGGCATAACGAAGGGTAGTGGGTATGAAACTAGCCCTTCGGAGCGAGGGATTTCAGATGCTGACTTGCCAGCAAGGGGTAGACGTTGCCATGGCTACCACCGAGCAAGAGACAGGGAAAAAAGTTCATACATAGCCACCGTTACCGTCGTCAGGTTGCTTGTTAGCTAGCTAGCTAGCTCGCACTATCTGACATCTGTCATCTGTCCTGTTCTGCAAAATTGTCGGATTTTTCACATTACGATAACACGCCAGCTAGTATAACTATGCTGCCTCGTAATGTTAGCTGGTTAGCTTGCTAGCAGAAGTCCCCTGTCGTCTGTCGTTCATTAAACGAAGCATGATGAATGCGGCAAACGCGATCGGTAGGATGAACTCAACTGGAGACTCCATTGTAGATGCTGGTTGGAAAGGTAGATGGCTCGCAGCTTCCTGTTACGTATGCGTGAACGTAACTGACGTGGTGACATAGTGAGTGGTGTCCCAATTCCTAGGGAAAGATTTCAACCCCTACCCCTCGTTGCTTCATTTCGAGGGCCAAGGGGTAGTGGGCAAGGGCTAGAGGTTAGGGCCAAGGGCTAAGGGGTAGTGGACAAGGGGGGGTTATTGGGATTGGGCCTTAGTGAGGCGGTCACAGGTAGACTGACTCAGTCTGAACCCCTGGTCGAGTGTAGCGTGACGTAGTCTCGCCACCAGACAATCAGAGATCTCCACCTTCTGATAGTCTGGGGACACTCAGACACACACCGGAGAAAACGGCCGGCAACAAAGCAACGCCTCTTGCATTTTTTAAAAGGACACGCCCTCCCGGAAATGTGCGCTCCCCCTTTTCTCGTCCGCAAGGAAACAAACACACAGAGAGCTTGAAAATGGATGCCAAGAGATTTAACTCCGTTTTATCAAACATGTGCTCAGTCCACAAGATTGAGGAAATGAAGGACTTACAGCCACTTTGTTTAAAACTTTTAACGCAGTCGGACTATGTTTACGAGCACAAGAGTTCAGTGAGCCACCGAAGCACCGCCCTGCGGATTTACTATTGGTTCTGCAACGTAGGGAGTTTTTTTTAAACTCTGAAATTGTATCCGCCCATCTAAACACAAAATCAGGGAGAAAGACATCAGTCTTTAGTTAAGCAAAGCGTCTAAAGACTGACTTGTGAGTCTAGGCATGACGAGGCTGGCTGCTAGCATTAGCATCAGAGGCTGTGCTAGCTCAGACCTCTGGGTTCGCTGCTTAATGCTTTGTGTTGAGGTGAAATTTCAGGCTTAAGTTCTCAGATAGTACAAAACCTGCAGAGAACAGTGCTCCTATCAACAGCTCCATCTGGGCGTTTTTTAAATGTAAATGTTCCATTCACGGGGCCGAGCAGCGTCGTCTCATCTGCCTCCATCATGTGACAAAGACACTGTGGCCTAACTAACTTACTACAGCCATTTTTTTTGGTAGCAGTAAAATGTATCTAATGGACTGAAAAAGCAACTGACTATATCATTCTAGTAGCCTACCTAAAGCTTTATTTGTATCTGTGATATATATAATTTATTTAACAAGATAAATAATAAATCAATACCGTATTGACACATAAAGATATTGCAATGGGTGCGCTGTCACCAGAGCAACCATCACATCTTGCATTGATGACTTAGTAGTAGGGACACATCAGGACACTTAAGTGTTACACTTCAAAAGATATGTGGTCAAATGTGTCCCAGACCACCTCAGCAACTGGTCTGAGTGATCGCAGCACCATGGTGGTCGTTTATGTATATGTAGCTGTTTTAACTTTAGATGAATGGTGTGATGGTCGTCTGTGCATTCACACACTCTATGACAGACAGGCCAGGTGAAACCTTTGACCACCAGTCAGCTCAGAGTTTACTCATTATGTTTGGAAGTCTGAAAACAGAGCTGCTTTAATTAGTTCGGGGAAATGCTAATGCGAGGTGTGATTACCTCAACATTTGCCGTACTTGACATTATCGTAAATACTGTAAGGTGATGTCATGTCGCACAGCAAACACTCAGATTTCCGTCAACTGATTTTAAAGAGTTGGTTCAAAAGAAAACATTTTCTCACATAGCTTTAGTTTTCATGGGGACAAACTGGGCCCATTGAAACTCTCAGTGAGGTCTGTGGATCATCCAGAGGAACACAGATACTGTCTGGAGAGGGATGCTGCCTCTACATTTCTGCCACACTAGCACTGTGCCTCTGTGAGTGGCAGTCAGTCGGTCCACTACTATTAGAGGGATATCAGGAAACAACTTCAGTGATCTGCCCGACGTTTCCTCTTGATGTGCCAGCTCGAGGCTGTCAGCTGTTCTAAGTGAAATTTCTCAGTGACTGTTGGACGGATTGTTTTTGGACATTAGATGAACTTTAACAACTTTGGTTTTCTCTTAACATTTCATACAGCTATCATCAGGTCCAAATTGAATGCGTCCCATACTTTATGAGTAAATAGTAAATGGAGTGAATTTATAGGCCTACAGAACTTTTCTAGCCTTAGCGACCACTGAAAGCGCTTTACACCAAAGGCACCATTCATCCTTTCACACACACATTCATACGCTGCTGGCCGAGGCAACCACACGAGGTGCCTCCTGCTCTGGGGTTCAGTATCCTGCCCAAGGGCCTTCGACGTGTAGACAGCAGGGGCCGGGAATCCGCTGCTTTGCCTCCTGAGTCAAATCAACCACAGAGCTGTAAAACCTATGACATTCCCATCTGTACTGTGGGAGTGTTACGAACAGTGTTGGGTAAGGGTTACTTTAAAAGTAATCAAAGTACGTTTACTACTTACTTTTTAAAAAAGTAACCAGTTTCTTTACTGCGTTACTCCCTGAGTAAAGTAACTCAATTACTTTAAAAGTACTTCCAACGTTACTCCCTGAGAAAAGTAACTCAAGCACTTTTAAAGTACTTTTGAGTATTCTACATTTCCTATTGGGCAATGGACCACAGGGCGCTAAGCCTACATTTTTTTGTCTCCAAAATTAAAGTTATGGACCACTTGCCCTTCACTGAGATCCAATTCTCCCATCACAGCCGTCACTTTGACCAGTAGAAACACAGAACGATCTGCTGCCGTAGACAACTGTATGACAACAACACCCCAGCGTTTTTAATATTTCCTCTAGGGATGTTACCACACAGAGTAAAAGGGGGAAATGATGGTGTGAAACAGCAGAGGCACTTTGTCAACGCTGAGTTAACATTACTGTCATTAGCATCAAGCTAGCAAATAATGGTACATCCTCACGGTCGGACATAAAGTAATAACATTAACAAATAGCGGCGGGGCTTTTACTCACCACAACTGCAGAGGCTCCCAGCTTCATTTGAAACAGACTACATTATAGACGCTCCGTTATTTATTAATCCCT